>NC_057800.1:376027894-376290018 GCF_018294505.1 Triticum aestivum | reverse complement strand
GGCGAAGCGGTCCCGCCCCGGGACAGGTGGCGCGTCCTGGCTAGGCGGCGGTGGCGGCGGACATTGTCCGGCTCCGACCGGACACGTCCGGAGCGGCGGATCTTGGATTTTTAGGGTTAGGGGGAAGAGGATCCGCGAATTTGGAATGGGGGGTGTATATATAGGCATATGGGGAGCTAGGAGAGTCCAAATGAGGTTCGGTTTTCGGCCTCTCGTGACCGAACGCTCTAGAACATGGAGCAGAGTTAGGTGGGTTTTGGGCCAAATTGGAGGGGTGTTGGGCTGCAACACACACGAGGCCTTTTTGGTCCCTCGGTTAACCGTTGGAGTATCAAACGAAGTCCAAATGATTCGAAACTTGACAGGCGGTCTACCGGTAGTAAACCGAGGCCGCTTGGCAAGTCTCGGTCCAATCCGGAAATGTTTAATCCCCACACACGAAAGAAAGCTAGAAATGACCACCAGAGGAGAACGAAGCGCCGGAATGCAAAACGGACAACGGGGAAAATGCTCGAAAGCATGAGACGAACACGTATGCAAATGCAATGCACATGATGACATGATATGAGATGCATGACAACAACAACAACACACGGAGACAAAACCCGAACCCGAGGAAATAAATATAACTTAATGCCGGAAATGGCAAGAGTTGGAGTACAAATAGGGAGAGTTATATCCGGGGTGTTACAAATCTCCACCACTACGAAAGGATCTCGTCCCAAGATCTAGGACTGAAAGAACGTCGGGTACTCAGAACGGAGGTGATCCTCGCATTCCCAAGTAGCTTCACGGTCGGAATGGTGTGACCACTTGACTTTGAGAAATTTGATTGACTTGTTGCGAGTCTTGCGTTCAGTCTCTTCAAGAATAGCAACTGGGTGCTCACGATAAGAGAGATCTTCTTGGAGCTCAATGTCCTCGAAGTTGATGGTGCGGTCAGGAGTCTTGAAGCACTTTCGAAGCTGAGAGACATGGAACATGTCATGAACATTTGCAAAGTTTGAAGGAAGCTCGAGTTGGTAGGCGAGGTCGCCTCTCTTGCTGACAATCTTGAAAGGTCCCACGTATCTGGGGGCAAGCTTCCCTTTGATACCGAAGCAATGAGTACCTTTCATAGGAGAGACACGGAGGTAAACATGATCTTCGATCTCGAAAGCGAAATCATGGTGCTTACTATCATAGTAGCTCTTCTGGCGGGATTGGGCCGCTTTGAGGTTATCTCGAATGACTCTGCACATTTCTTCTGCCTCTATGATTAAGTCATTACCCAAAAGCTGACATTCACCGGTTTCAGACCAGTTGAGAGGTGTACGGTACTTCCTGCCATACAGAATTTCAAAAGGGGCCTTGCCCGAGCTCGCTTGAAAACTGTTGTTGTAGGAGAATTCAGCATAAGGAAGACAATCCTCCCACTTCATGCCGAAGGAGATCACACAAGCCCTGAGCATATCTTCAAGAATCTGGTTGACACGCTCGACTTGACCGCTAGTTTGAGGATGGAAAGCTGTGCTGAAGCGGATGTTCGTGCCCATGGCCTTCTGAAAAGAATCCCAAAACTTCGAGGTAAAGATGCTGCCACGGTCTGAAGAGATCACTTGAGGGATACCGTGCAGAGAGACAATTCGAGAGGTATAGAGTTCCGCCAATTGGGCTGCAGTGATCGACTCTTTGATAGGCAGAAAGTGAGCCACTTTGGTGAGTTTGTCGATGACAACGAATGTAGCATCATTGCCACGCTTGGACTTTGGAAACCTAGTCACGAAGTCCATTTCAATGTGGTCAAACTTCCATTCTGGAATTGCAAGAGGTTGGAGGAGACCTGCTGGCCTTTGGTGTTCTGCCTTCACTCTTCTGCAGACATCACATTCATTCACGAATTGAGAAATCTTGCGCTTCATTCGAGTCCACCAATAAGCGTGCTTGAGGTCCTGATACATCTTCGTGCTCCCAGGGTGGATGGAGAGGAGAGAATTGTGAGCCTCGTTTAAGATCACTTTACGAAGGTCACCTTTGGGTACAACAATACGATCCTCGAAGAAGAGAGTGTCCTTGTCATCAAGGCGGTAGCACTTGTACTTGGACTGACTCTTGGCAATCCCAATCTTCACCTTTTTCACCATAGCATCAAGAAGCTGGGCTTGGCGAATCTGGTCTTCTAAGGTAGGAGAGACTTGAAGGTTGGCGAGGAAACCTTGAGGAACAACTTACAGATTAAGTTTGCGGAAAGCTTCACAAAGCTCGGGTTGATAAGGCTTAAGAATCAGACTGTAGCAGTAGGCCTTTCTGCTCAAAGCGTCAGGAATCACATTGGCCTTGCCTAGAGTATACTCGATACTCGGATTATACTCTTGAATCATTTCGACCCATCGAGTTTGCCTGAGGTTGAGATTAGGCTGAGTGAAGATGTACTTGAGACTCTTGTGATCAGTGAAAATATCCACTTTTCTTCCCAATAGAAGATGTCTCCAAGTCAAAAGAGCATGCACAACTGCCGCCAACTCGAGATCATGAGTGGGGTAGTTCTTCTCATTAGGCTTCAACTGGCGAGAAGTATAAGAAACAACTTTCTTCTCTTGCATCAATACTGCGCCAAGACCTTGGAGAGAGGCATCACAAAAGACCTCGTACGGTTTGGATTCATCAGACGGAGTCAGAACTGGAGCAGTGATCAATTTCTCTTTCAAAGTGTTGAAAACAATATCACACTCCGGAGACCAAACGTACTTGACGTGCTTCTGGAGAAGATTAGAGAGAGGCTTCACGATCTTAGAAAAGTTTTCAACGAATCTTCAGCAATAGCTTGCGAGACCGAGGAAGCTACGGAGCTGCTTCACATTCTGAGGAGGTTCCCAATTCACAATTGCAGACACCTTCTCAGGATTCACGGCAATGCCCTTGGCAGAGATGATATGACCAAGATAAAGAACCTCATCGAGCCAAAACTCACACTTGGAGAACTTGGAGTAGAATTGATGTTCCCTGAGCTTATCAAGAACCAAACGCAAATGCTTGGCATGATCTTCCTTGTTCTTGGAGAAAACCAGAATGTCGTCGAGATAGACCAAAACGAAGTTATTGGTGTAGGCGTTGAAGATGAAGTTCATCATGCGAGAGAACGTCGGAGGAGCGTTGGCAAGGCCAAAAGACATGACAGTGTATTCATATGAACCAAAGCTTGTTCTGAATGCTGTCTTGGGAATATTTTCTTCACGAATGCGAATCTGGTGATAACCCATACGGAGATCAAGCTTGGAGAATACTTGGGCACCTTTGAGTTGTTCGAACAGCTCATTGATGTTGGGAAGTGGGTATTTGTTCTTGATGGTCTTCTTGTTCACTGGACGGTAATCAACACAAAGTCGGTCCGTTCCATCCTTCTTCTTCACAAAAAGAACACCACAACCCCACGGAGAAGAACTAGGCCGGATGAGGCCCATTTTCTCTTGAATATCAAGTTGCTTCTTCAGCTCTTTCAACTCTTCAGGTCCGAGCTTGTAAGGACGTTTGCACACAGGTTCCGTACCAGGCTCAAGATCAATAACGGATTCAACTGGCCGGTGCGGAGGCATTCCTGGAAGCTCTTGTGGAAAGACGTCTTGATATTCACAAACAACTGGAATTTGTGAGATAGCATCCAATTCACCCTTCTCATTGAGAGAAAACAGACGGATGGTATCATCACGAGCGGCAAAGACAATTACATCCTCAGACGAATGAGTCAATTGAATCTGCCTGGCTGCACAATCAAGCTAAGCCTTGTGCTTAGAAAGCCAATCCATTCCGAGAATAAGATCAATATCCGAGTTACCAAGAACCACCGGAGAAGAGAGAAACTTGTAATCACCCAATGTGATAGAGATATCGGGAGCAACCAAACTAGAAGTCAAAAGCTTGCCGGGAGAAACAACTTGCATGACTTTGGGCATAATCTCGGTATCAACATTGTGCTTCGATGCAAAAGGGCATGACAAAAAGGAATGCGATGCACCAGTGTCAAAAAGAACTTTTGCAGGAACATCGTTAACAGGAAGGTTACCCATTATCACATCTGACGAGTCCTCTACCTGAGCTGCATTCATCAAGTTGACCTTGGCGTGCTTGGGGTTATGCTTGACCACAGCTGTACTTGCCGATCTCACAGGAGGAGGAGGAGGAAGACGCCTCTGGTTGAGACACTTGTTGGCATAGTGACCCTTCTGTTGGCACTTGTTGCACGTGACCTCTGAAAGCGGACGGTGATACGGAGCACTCGATCTTGGAGGTTGAGACAAAGTCTTGTTCTGAAAGCCAGGGTTGGGTGGGTGGGAAGAACCACTGCCACCTTTGCTCTTCTGCTAATACGGCTGACGGAACGGAGGAGGAGGAAGCCAAAACTTCTGCTGCTTAGCCACTTGAGTAGAGGAAGAAGGAGTAACATCTTTGACTCGCTTCTTGGAAGCATCACACCTCAACTGAGCAGCCTCTTGCTTCAGTGCCATGTTGTAGAACTCATCGTATCTCAAGGGCTCAAAGAGAACAAGAGCTAGCTGAATTTCTTCTCTGAGACCACCCCTGAACTGGTATATCATGCTCTTCTCATCAGGGACGTCCTGCTTGGCAAAGCGGGCGAGCTTCTGGAACAACTTGTTGTAGTCATAGACAGACAAAGAGCCTTGCTTCAGACTGCGGAATTCCTCACGCTTGCTTTCAACCACGCTCTGCGGAATATGATGAGCTCGGAAATCTCGACGGAAATCAGCCCAAGTGATAACACGTCCACCTCGGGAATCCTTGTACTGCTGGAACCATTCTGTAGCTTAATCTTTGAGTTGGAAGGAAGCGAACTTGACAAAGTCCTCAGGCCTGACATTACTGCACTCGAAATGCTTACACAGATCCACAAGCCAATCGTCAGCATCGGTTGCCTCAACACAATTGCTGAAAGTCTTTGGCCCGTTAGCAAGGAACTAGTTGAGTGTAGCAAAGTGACTCTGATTGCTGCCTTGATTCCCTTGACTGCCTTGATTGCGCTCCTGAAGAATTTGCATGATCAACTGTGTGTTTGCATTGGTTGCGGCCATCACAACTTGCCATGCCTCCGAAGGAGGTGGAGGTGGTGGCGGATCAGGATTCGGAGTCATGCGTGTTGGAGGAGCCATCCTGAAGAGGTTGACTACCATTAGCACAATGATAGACAATATTGAAGCTGAATTCAACGGAATGAAAATTGCAACATATAGTCTTTACATCCGAACAAAATGAACGAATGCATTTCTCTTGAAATAGTCACGTATCCATAAATTGAGAAGCCGCGCAGTATTAAGGTAGAGAAATAAATCAATAAGGTACGGATCAAGAACGAATAATCGGTAAGAAATCCCAATCTCAAACCAATATCCGTGGAAGAAGAACTAGAGCTACTAGAATTCCCACCTATGAAACTCCCGAACCTTTCTGGTTATGCAATCATGTGTTGGGGATACAGGGGAAGCATAATATCTCACCCAAACTAGCAAATCCTACATCTAGCTGTATCCATCCTTCAACACATAACCAAGAAAACTTTGGAAACCATCTACCTCAACCTTCGAAAAGCATCCGTTATACAAGTTATGGCGATACTCCCGAACTCCCGCCCCAGTACTGGGTGGCGTCGAGGTTATCTCACCAATGAACTGCATAAAAGAGATTTTCAATGTCAGCGTACTAAACTCAGGTATTCCAGAACTGCAACGATAAAATTATGATGACAACACCTCAGAGCTCAACTCCCCGGGACACTTCCACTAAACCCCTGACAGGAGGCACCAAGACAATGTTCTCATCATAAAACCATCGGAACGATTCCAACATACCCGCGTGATCCTAAAAAAAAATTTAGTGAAATTTGAGAAGAGAAGAGTCAAAACTCTACGTCAGGATGCCTTACCAGAGCGATGAGGAGACTGGGAAGTAAAAAGAATTCCTAATCTCTTCGATATATAATTCCTAAAAGACTCAAAACATTTTTCTAGACATAACTCGGCCGCTAAAAACGATCAAGCAATGGGGCTCCTAAGGTCGGGGAAGGCTCTGATTACCAACTTGTAACACCCTCGATGCGACTATAGCTCCCACGTGTCGAGGCACGACTTAGAGACATAATCGCATTGAAGGCATATGTCGCAAGTTAGGCAATCTTCACAACATCCCATGTAATGTAAATAATAAAAGGGAGATAACATAGTTGGCTTGCACTCGCCACGTCAAATAAGTACATAAATAACATTACATCATCCAAACACTCATGGCCCGACTACGGCGCCAAAATAAAAGAGAACCCAACATGCGACAACGGTCCCGTTCACCCCCAACTGGACACCACTACTGATCATCGGGAAAGGAGACATAGTAACGTTGAGAGTCTTCGTCGAACTCCCACTTGAGCTCGTACACGTCTCCTGGAGCGGAATCATCAGGCCCTGCATCTGGTGTAATAGTAATCTGTGAGCCACAGGGACTCAGCAATCTCGCACCCTCGCGATCAAGACTATTTAAGCTTATAGGTAAGGCAAGGTAAAAAAATATGAGTTGAGCTGCAGCAAGTGACTAGCAAGTATGGTGGCTAACTTATTCGCAAAGGAGAGCGAGAAGAGGAGGCAAAGCGCGAGCGAGAAACTAGAGAGCAACCTACGCAAACATTACTCCAACACCGTGTCCACTTCTCGGACTCCGCCGAGAAAAGGCCATCACGGTAACACACTCAGTTGATTCATTTTAATTAAGTTAAGGTTCAAGTTATCTACAACCAGACATTAACAAATTCCCATCTGCCCATAACCCCGGGCACGGCTTTCGAAAGTTCAAATCCCTGCAGGGGAGTCCCAATTTAGCCCATGACAAGCTCTCACGGTCAACTAAGGAATAGACCTCCTCCCAAGACATTCCGATCAGACTCGGTATCTCGGTAACTCAAGACACTTCGACAGGTTAAAACAAGACCAGCAACACCGCCCGAATGTGCCGACAAATCCCGATAGGAGCTGCACATATCTCTTTCTCAGGGCACACTCAGATGAGACATCCTACGAGTAAAACCAACCCTCAAGTTTCCCCAAGGTGGCCCCGCAGTCTACTCGGTCGGACCAATACTCAGAGGAGCACTGGCCCGGGGGGGTTTAAAATAAGATGCCCCGCGAGCTCCGGAAACCCGAGGGAAAAAGAGGCTAGGTGGCAAAGGGTAAGACCAATGTTGGGCATTGCTGGAAAAGCTTTAATCAAGGCGAAATATCAAGGGGTTCCCATTATAACCCAACCGCGTAAGGAACGCAAAATCCGGGAACATAACACCGATATGACAGAAACTAGGGCGGCAAGAGTGGAACAAAACACTAGGCGAGAGGCCGAGCCTTCCACCCTTTACCAAGTATATAGATGCATTAAGATAGCAAGATAATATAATGATATCCCAACAAGTAAATAAATGTTCCAACAAGGAACGGCCTCCAATCTTCACCTGCAACTAGCAACGCTATAAGAGGTGCTGAGCAAAGCGGTAACATAGCCAATCAACGGTTTGCTAGGACAATGACGAGTTAGAGGTTTGACATGGCAATTTGGGAGGCTTGCAAGCAAGTGGTAGGCATCGTAGCAATGGCATAGCAAAAGAGCGAGCAAACTAGCATAGCAAAGATAGTAGTGATATCGAGGGTATGATCATCTTGCCTGCACAGTTGTCAGAGTTGACTGGATCCTCAAAAGCAAACTCAACGGGCTCCTTGTTAGCGAACTCGTCTCCCGGCTCTACCCAAACAAGACAAACAAGCAACAAGGATACAATCAACCACGTGCAAACTCAAACAACACCATGCAAAGATGATATGCTATGCGGGATGTGATGCGGGATGCAAAATGGAAGATATGACAGGAAATGCATGAATCTGGCCTCAACTTGGAAAACCAAGCGTGCCACTGGAAAGATGGGATGAAATCTCTTGAAAACGATATAAAGAACGCCGGAATCGGAGTTACGGTTTGGAAATGGCAAGCGATTCAAAAAATGACACCGGTCTGTGATTTACAGCAAGTAGGCATCTAAATGCAACGAAATGAACATGCTACAGCACCCAAACATGACAACAAAATACATGGTAGGGATGCACACAAGATTCGTAACAAAAGTCTAGCACTGAGCTACAGCCAAAACATCCATTAACGGGTTCAAACAAGCATGGCAAAAATGCATATGGCAAACATATCTCAGACTTAGTAACACTTGTCTGGAATTTCAGATTAGGTAGCCCTCTTCGGGGCAACAAAACTACATGCTACAGGACCTAAACATGGCAAAGTAAAGCATGGCATGGAGCTACTCAAAGAGCTTAACAAATGTCTCTTAGTGACCTTGAGCCAAAAGGGATCAGAAAATACAATGGCAAGCACGTGAACATAGCAAAAACATAATCAGTTTCAGACTTAGTGAAAAACTGACACATGCTGAAATATAACTCAAGTAGGCATGTTTACGAGCTCGATGCACTCACTACAGAGCAAGTCATGGCAAGACAAGCATACACCCATAGAGAAGGCACAAAACGCAAGCTAGACATGGCAAGAACAATGGCATAGCATGCACGGATCAACTACAACATCACCGGCAAAATTGCAAACAAGTTGACAATCTACCCAGATTCACAAAGTAGCAAAAGTAGAGATCGATTGACTCAAGCTAGGGTGCTCCATATGTGCAAAAAAATACATGGATGGATAGAGAACTACAATATTGACAAAACATCCTTACTGATCATCCTCAAAAGAGGCACGGATCACTAGGAAACAACATGAACATATGGCATCGTGGGATAAACAATCCCAGGACTTAGTGAAATTACTAAGTCCCTGAAAACAGACTTAGCAAGTGCACCACTTTGCAAGCTTGCACAAGTCACCACACACATCCTAAAAATACATGGGTTGCACCTCTGGAAAGATGACAAAACCCTTAACAAAACACATGTAGAACTCACGGGCATATCATGCACACAATAATCATGGCAAAAATGACAAAAGTGCTAAACGGAGTAACAGATCTAACAATTAACTCAAGTAGCCCTCTTCTAACAGCATTTCGGGCATCAAGATGAACTCTAATGAAAATGATGCAATGGAATGAAATGATGTACTCTCTGGGGTGAACATTATGATATGCTATATGCATGAATCGGAGTTACGGATGCAAAGTTACGGGGCCTCGAACAGGAGCATATGGATCAAGAATTTCGGGACTTAGACGAAATTTACCCCGCGCGATCTAGGGTTTACTGTTCACCGTGTGATGCACTATTCACCGGTGGCGGATCTCGAGCTCGCCGGTGACGCGGGACTTGCCGGAGGGAGGGGGGGTCGCCGGGGACTTGGGCGCCGACGACCGAGGCGACGAGGGGCGGCGATGTGCGGCGGCTGGGGCGGCGTTGCCGGCAGGTGCCGGCGGCCCCGGCGACGGCTGCGGAGGCGCGGGGAGCCGCGGGGCTGGCCGGCGGCGAACTCTGGCCGGCGAGGCGGCAGAGGCGAGGAAGGGGATGAGGCGGCGCGGGCGGGCGCCTCAGGCCCGGCTCGGCGGCGGGGAGGGCCGCGCGTGGGCCTCGCGGGCCTGGCGCGGTCGGCGGCGAAGAGGTCCCGCCCCGGGATAGGTGGCGCGTCCTGGCTGGGCGGCGGTGGCGGCGGACGTTGTCCGGCTCCACCCGGACACGTCCGGAGCGGCGGATCTGGGATTTTTAGGGTTAGGGGGGAGAGAATCCGCGAATTTGGAATGGGGGGTGTATATATAGGCATAGGGGGAGCTAGGAGAGTCCAAATGAGATGCGGTTTTCGGCCACGCGATCGTGATCGAACGCTCTAGAACATGGAGTAGAGTTAGGTGGGTTTTGGGCCAAATTGGAGGGGTGTTGGGCTGCAACACACACGAGGCCTTTTTGGTCCCTCGGTTAACCGTTGGAGTATCAAACGAAGTCCAAATGATACGAAACTTGACAGGCGGTCTACCGGTAGTAAACCAAGGCCGCTTGGCAAGTCTCGGTCCAATCCAGAAATGTTTAATCCCCACACATGAAAGAAAGCTAGAAATGACCACCAGAGGAGAACGAAGCGCCGGAATGCAAAACGGACAACGGGGAAAATGCTCGAAAGCATGAGACGAACACGTATGCAAATGCAATGCACATGATGACATGATATGAGATGCATGACAACGACAACAACACACGGAGACAAAACCCAAACCCAAGGAAATAAATATAACTTAACGCCGGAAATGGCAAGAGTTGGAGTACAAATAGGGAGAGTTATATCCGGGGTGTTACATGGGTCCACGGCCACACGCAAGGAAATGCCTCCTTATTACGCGCAAAATAATGATTCCTCCACCTGACATCTATGACCCACCGAAAGGGCCTCTGTATTTCGCAAAAAAACGTTACCGCCGCTGACAGCTCGGACCCACCAGCTATATCTTCGCACGCAAGGAAGTGCGTCCTTATTACGCACAAAAAATGAATACTCCCCTGCTAGCTGGGACCCAGTATAGTGGCAGGCTGACTTGTGGGCCTACTAAGTTGACGGGGACGGAGGGCCTTGTCAACTTAGTCAATATGCACGATTCTAGCTCCAGTGACCATATGATGTCCATCCAACGGCCGTAGTGCTTCTTCAACCTCTGGTCTTCTTGCTCCAGCCGCCCAAACCAGCGTCGGTCGTGCCTCGTGCTCCTGCCTCACGTGGCCGGCTACGATGCGGCGGAGGCCTAACCACCCCCTACTACTCCCACCACTGGCCAGGCCATCCCTGTACTCACCCACACCCTCTGTTATTCTACGGCGACGGCAGCCTCACACCGCAGCGAACCAGTGAACCCTCATACTCCTCTACACGTGGGCATCCACTGCCGCATCTTCCTCGACTCTGCGTGTTCCCTTCCTAGGCCTCGTCGTCGTCCACCGCCCTGGTGCTCTCGGCGCGGCGTGGTCAACATGGTCAAGGAATGACTTCCATCGGAAGAGTACTGTACATGGAGAGGCTGACAGCTGGGTCCACGGCAGCCGCAAGGAAGTGCCTCCTTATTACGTGGAAAATAATTATTCCTCCATCTGACAGCAGGGACCCACCGGATGGACCACCGTATTTGGCGAAAAAACGTTTCCCCCCTTACTGCTGGGACCCACAGGACGGGCCACCGTATTTCGCGAAAAAAACGTTCCCCCCGCTGTCAGCTCAGACCCACCGGAAGTGTCACCTTATTACGCACAAAAAAATGAATACTCCCCCTGCTAGTTGGGACCCACCTTGGTGGGTGGCTGACTGTGGGCCTACTAAGTTGACGGGGAGGAGTGCTTTGTCAACTTAGTCAATATGAACGATTCTAGCTCCAGTGACTGTACGATGTCCATCCAACGGCCGTTGTGCTTCTTCAACCTCTAGTATTCTTGCTCCAGCCGCCCAAAGTAGCGCCGGTCGTGCCGCATGCTCCTGCCTGCCGTGGCCGCCTGTGCTATCGCGAGGGCCTCAATGCCCCTACTATTCCCACCGCTGGCCAGGCCCTGCGGCGACGGCAGCCTCACATCACAGCCGAACCATTGAACCCTCGTACTCCTCTCCGCACGGGCTTCCATTACCGCATCTTCCCAGGCTCCGTGTCATCCCCTCCCTAGGCCTCGCCGTCGTCCACCACCCTAGTGCTCTCGGCGCGGCTGTGACGCCCCGAGACCGATGTGCCAGGTGTCTTCCAGTTATTCGCTGGCATTGCCATGTCTTTCGCTTGCGTGTTGCATCTTGTCATGTCATCATGTGCATTGCATCATCATGTTTTCAAAACTTGCATCCATCCGGGTTCCCCAGTTCCGTCTGTTGTCCGTTCTGAGCCCAACCACACTCGCACGCGCCCGCGGCATGTCCGAAATAATATTTTATAAGTGGCTGGAAAATGTTCTCGGAATGGGATGAGAGTTGGCGTGCGGTCTTGTTATAGTGTAGGTAGACCACCTGCCAAGTTTCATCACAATCGGAGTCCGTTTGATGTCCCAACGGTTAACTATAGCGACAATATAGTCGGTTTTTTCATCAGACGTTTTCGGTCTCCGGAAACCGTGCCGGGCTGCATCTCTCCCCTCTTCTCTCAGACCAACCCGCTCTCCACAATCCACCTAGGCCCATGCCAACCCCTCTTTGCACAGTGCACCGACCCCTCACGTGCGCGTCCGAAACTTCCCCGGACCCGACCCGGGCAGTCGTCACCTTGTGTCCAGATCATCCCCAAACATCTACAAAACATCATCGTTTCCTTATTTGGACTCCCTAGCCTTTTTTTGCGACCGTCCGATTAAAATCAAAGGGACCAAATGCCCCTACCAAAATTCCACTTGCCATATATTAGACCACCCCTAACTAAATCAGTCTAACCCTAGCCTAACCCAGTCCCATCCGTGCTGCCACCGCTCTCATTCTTGCCCTCGGGATCCATCCCCACCAACCGCAGCCTCCGACCAGATCCCTGATTTTCCGCGCAGCTGCCCGAGCATCTCGATGGATCGAGCGCTTCGCCTCCAAGAACAGCCTCCCCTGCTCATGCCCCGAGCCTCCCGTCGTCCAGGAGCACGAGCTCCATCGCCTCACTGCCACTAGCAGGAGCATCCCCATCGCCGGCCTCCAGGACCTCTGCTCCTCCTCTCTGTCTTCTTCCCCTCCCTCTCTCGATTTATTCTCTCTCATGCACCTCTCTCTCTCAGATACGCATGAGCAGTGCCATGGATGGACTCCTCCAGCCGACGCCATGGACGCCAAGCTCCCGCTGCGGTCCTCCTCCAGTTCGCCACCTCGTTGACCCCGCCAACGGCGAGCTTCGTCAACACCCCGCTAGGATCCCGCTGCCCCGTCTCTTCCTACTCCTCTCCTTTTCATGCGTCTCTCTCCCGAGCTCACCTCTCTCTCCCTCCCGTTCCGCAGGACGCCGAAGTGTCACCGGAGTTCGCCGCCGACGCTAGGAACGGAGAAATAGCCACCAGATTCGGCCATCTTGGAGACCTCCTGCGTCGCGCCCGCTGATCTCTGGCCTTGCATCGCGCCCTGTTTCCTTCTCCATCGCCGCCGGCTGCATCGAGCAGCAACGAGCAGGTCGCTCGTCCCGCGCCGCTCGCGTTGACCGACCCACTTCAGCACCAGGCCGCAACAACCGCATGCATCAGGCCCAGAGGCCTCCCCTCCAACTCATGGGCCAAGCCCATGGTGAGGCCACCCTGAGCCCCCTTTTTTCCATTGTTGGGCCAGCTAAGATTCGGCCCGAGTGCCTGTTTTTTTTCCGCGACCGAATTTGTTATTTATCTGAGTATTGCCAGTTTTGCAGAAACACCCTTGCACGTCATGCATATCATAACTCCACAACTGTGCATCGGATTAAAACAAATTATATATGTAAAATGCTTAGAATTTTGAGTAGATTAATAATTTGCAACTTTCATCCACGTTTAAAATGTTTAAATTGTTGTTTGTTTAAATTTGCCCCTATGCCATGTTAAAATGATTTATTTCATAACTAATTAACCGTAGCTCAGTTTTAAATAAACTTTATATGTAAATAGGGTAGAAAAATGCCTAGATTAACATTGTGTCATCACTTTGCATGTTTAACAACTCTAAAATTGTGTTTAGGGCAGAATAGTACGAAATCCATAAATATGCACATGAGGATTTTCTAGACTTGTTGTTTGTTGTTCCAGCCTCATTTAAACTTGCCTAAATAGATAATTTCTTCATGATTCTCCTCTTGTCATGTTAAGAACATTTAATATTGTTGAGTATATAAACGGGAGAGAACTAAATAAGTCATGTGGTGTTCCGTTAATATGCAACTCGTTGCATATTGGGCTCCACTTAACCTGTAGTTTTGTTTGTGCACTTTGCCATGCCATGCATATTTAAACTGGACATGCATCATACTTGTTTGCGCACCATGCCATGCTTATGTGATGGTTGTTTACTATGTTGTTCGCTTCTTTCTGGGTTGCTTCTCGCGTTAGCTTCGGTTTCGTTCCGGAGTTGTGAGGATCTGTTCGACTACGTCCGTTTGTCTTCTTCATGGACTCATTCTTCTTCCTTGCGGGATCTCAGGCAAGATGACCATACCTTCGAAATCACTTCTATCTTTGCTTGCTAGTTGCTCGCTCTTTTGCTATGCTGCGATACCTACCACTTGCTATATCACGCCTCCCATATTGCCATACAAGCCTCTAGCATACCTTATCCTAGCAAACCATTGTTTGGCTATGTTACCGCTTTGCTCAGCCCCTCTTATAGCGTTGCTAGTTGCAGGTGAAGATGGAGTTTGTTCCATGTTGGAACATGGTTATCGTTTGGGATATCATTATTATCATACCTTGTTTACTTTAATGCACCTATATACTTGGTAAAGGGTGGAAGGCTCGGCATTATGCCTGGTGTTTTGTTCCACTCTTGCCGCCCTAGTTTCCGTCATACCGGTGTTATGTTCCTTGATTTTGCGTTCCTTACGCGGTTGGGTTATAATGGGAACCCCTTGACAGTTCGCTTTGAATAAAACTCCTCCAGCGAGGCCCAACCTTAGTTTTACCATTTGCCACCTAAGCCTTTTTCCCTTGGGTTCTGCAGACTCAAGGGTCATCTTTATTTTAAACCCCCGGGCCAGTGCTCCTTTGAGTGTTGGTCCAACCTGTCAGCCGCCGGTGGCCACCAGGGCCAACTCTGGGTTGGCCTACCAGAAGTTTGGACAATCCGGTGTGCCCTGAGAACGAGATATGTGCAGCTCCTATCGGGATTTGTCGGCACATTCGGGTGGCTTTGCTGGTCTTGTTTTACCATTGTTGAAATGTCTTGTAACCGAGATTCCGAGTCTGATCAGGTCGTCCTGGGAGAAGGAATATCCTTCGTTGACCGTGAGAGCTTGTGATGGGCTAAGTTGGGACACCCCTGCAGGGTTTTGAACTTTTGAAAGCCGTGCCCACAGTTATGGGCAAATGGGAATTTGTTAATGTCTGGTTGTAGAGAACTTTACACTTAACTTAATTAAAATGCATCAACCGCATGTGTAGCCGTGATGGTCTCTTTCCGGGGGAGTTCGGGAAGTGAACACGGTTCTTGTGTTATGCTTGAACATAAGTAGTTTCAGGATCACATCTTGACCACTTCTAGTTCACGACCGTGTTTTGCTTCTCTTCTCGCTCTCGTTTGCGTAAGTTAGCCACCATATATGCTAGTGCTTGCTGCAGCTCCACCTCACTACCCTTTCCTACCCATAAGCTTAAATATTCTTGATCTCGCGGGTGTGAGATTACTGAGTCCTCGTGACTCACAGATTACTTCCAAAACCAGTTTCAGGTGCCGATGATTCCAGTGCAGGTGACGCAACCCAGCTCAGATGGGAGCTCGGTGAAGATCGTGTTTCTTGTGTTGTTTTGTTTTCCAGTTGATCAGTAGTGGAGCCCAGTTGGGGCTATCAAGGACCTAGCAATAGGGGTGGTCTTTCTTTATTTTGGTTCCGTAGTCGGACCTTGATTGTATATTGGATGATGTAATGCTATATTCATTTATTGTGTGAAGTGGTGATTCTAAGCCAACTCTTTATCCCTTTCTTACTCAGTACATGGGATGTGTAAAGATTACCCCTCTTGCGACATGCCTACTATGCGGTTATGCCTCTAAGTCGTGCTCCGACACGTGGGAGATATAGCCGCATCGCGGGTGTTAAAAGTTGGTAATCAGAGCCTTCCCCGACTTAGGAGCCCTCCTGCTTGATCGAATCGCCGGCGTTGTTGAGTCTAGACAAAAAATGTTTTGAGTCTTATAGGATTGTATATATATCATAGAGTAGGATTCTTTTTACTCCTCAGTCCCTTCATCACTCTGGTGAGGCCTCCTAACGTAGAGTATTGACTATTCTCTCCTCAAATTTCACGAAAAAAATTTAGGATCACGCGGGTATCTTGGAATCGTTCTGATGGTTTTGTGACAAGAACATTGTTCTTGGTGCCTCCTGACATTTAGGGGTTGTGGTAGTGTCCCGGGGAGTTGAGCTCCAAGGTGTTGTCGTCACAATTTTATCGTTGCAGTTCTGGAATACCTGAGTTTGCCGACATCAAAAATCTCTTTTATGCAGTTGTTGGTGAGATAACCTCAACGCCACCCAGTACTGGGGCGGGAGTTCGGGAGTATTGCCATAACTCGTATAGCGGATGCTTTTCGAAGGTTGAGGTAAATGATTTCTGAAGGTTTCTTGGTTATGTGTTGAAGGATGGATATAGCTGGATGTAGGATTTGCTAGTTTTGGGTGAGATATTATGCTTCCCTGTATCCCCAATACCTGATTGCATAACCAGAAAGTTTCGGGAGTTTTCATAGGTGGGATTTCAAGTAGCTCTTAGGATATCTTTCCGACAGATGCATGATATGAGATTGGGGTTCGACGTCTAGTGGTCCGCCTATCCACGGTTGGTTTTATAGTGGTCTCGTTGTGTCTTAAAGAGTCCTTGGCTATGCTGACTCGGGGACGCTTCATATGTCATGTGCACTGCCTTGTACATGATGGTGTTGTACGATCGAGCTCGTGTGGGCCCCACCACGAAAACTTCGGATGAAATCTCTATCATATGTTTGTTCTGGCTTATTCTGCAAGCCAATCCTTTGTTTTGTTTTGAGTTGCGGTATTCGAGTTGCTTCCAAGTCAAGTGTTGACTCCATACCTTTCCTAAGCGGTGTTCTCATACTCCTATGTGAATACCAATCCTTCTTGATCATCGAGTTTGTCATGTCAATTCTTTCCAACCGATGCGATTCTCTTCGAGATGATCTCATCATTCTCCACATTCGCAAGACCATCTCTCAGTTTTCTCAACGGTGTTCATTTCTTCTGCCCAAGTTGCCTTTGTTTTTCCCGCCCTCCCACCCCTTTTCTCTTCAAGGACTCGGATTTCTTAATCTAGTATCCTTTTATTCATGTGAAGTCTCTTCATTCTTTTCAATCAATGTTCTTACCCGGTGTTTCTCATGATCAGGGACCTAGCAATAAGGGTGGTCTTTCTTTATTTTGGTTCCATAGTCGGACCTTGATTGTATTCTGGATGATGTAATTCTATATTCATGTATTGTGTGAAGTGGCGATTGTAAGCCAACTCTTTATGCCTTTCTTATTCAGTACATGGGATGTGTAAAGATTACCCCTCTTGTGACATGCCTACTATGTGGTGATGCCTCTAAGTTGTGCTCTGGCACATGGGAGATATAGCCGCATCCTGTGTGTTAAAAGTTGGTAATCAGAGCCTTCCCCGACTTAGGAGCCCCATGCTTGATCGAATCGCTGGCGTTGTTGAGTCTCGAAAAAAATATTTTGAGTCTTATAGGGCGGGGTCTCGAATGCCTACTCGCGCGTACATGGCTGGGTCAGAACGGAGAAATAGCGTCATCGTCGTGTTCATGGGGAGCCAATCGGCTGGGTTGGAACGGGATGCATCGTCGTGTTCATCAGGAGGGCTTGGACGGAACAACCGATGGAAACAAGGCCTGGCGTACTGCAGAACGGAGGAAACGACCTTGTGTTCAACCGGCCACGGTCGAAACGGGATCCTGGTCATCGGGAGGGGTCTGGCGTACCGCAAAACGGAGGAAACAAGCCTCGTACGGTCGAAACGGGAGTCCTATTGATCAGGAGGGGTGTGGCGTACCGCAAAACGGAGAAACGGACTTGTGTTGGAGAGCTACGGTCGAAACAGGGGTCCTGTTCATCGGGAGGGGTGTGGCGTACCGCAAAATGGGACTCCACGGGATACTTTTCATCTCCACCGTCGACCCCCTCCAGCCTCCACGGGCTGCTGTTCATCCACCATTGACCTCCTCCAGCCTCCACCTGCGACTGTTCATCCACGGGCTCCTGTTCATCTAGCCTCCACCGCGCGCTACTCCACCGGCTACTGTTTAACCAGCCCTCTCCATGAGCTCTTGTTCAACCACCCCTCCACGGGCTATTGTTCATCCAGCACTCCACCGTCTACTGTTCACCCTGCCCTCCACGGGGTGGTCCTGTTCATCCAGCCCTCCACGGGGTCCTGTTCATCCAGCTCCAACCGGCTCGATCGATCGGGGTCCTGTTCATCCAGAGGCAACACCACGGGTTCCTGTTCATCCACCCCCACCGGGAACTGTTCATCCACCCCCCCCCCCCCCCGCAACGCTCACTGTTCATCCAGAGGCAACATCGATCGGCTTCAGTTTGCAGCAGTAGCGAAGGAATCGCTCGATCGGGTTCAGTTAACAGCCATTGATCGATTGCTTAGGTTCTGTAATGCGTAGCCTGCAGTGCAATCGCTCAGGTTCAGTTAGAGCCCAACGCCTCGCACCCACGCACGTGCGTGTACGAGAGAAACGCACATCGCTCGGCCCCGACCACCCACCGTAACCGGGAACACGCCGATATTTTCCTCGCCCTCGCTTCTACCATGGTTTTTTCTGTCATGGACGGCCCAAAGAATGTCATGCAGCTGCGTCTCCGGCCCGCCCAGGACGAAAAGCCCATTTTTAGTCATTATTTTTTGTCATAGAAGTAGGACCCCACCACATCTATGATGATACTGGGTTTTGTCACAATTATAGTCATAGAAGTGTCATAAGTATGACATAAAAGATTTTCGTTCGGCCCAAAATGTCACGGATGTGTCTATTTTTGTAGTGAGTATTCATACCGCAAGACATATATCATGTGTTCTCATATCTGAATATTCGTTCCGACAAGACAAAATTTCAAAGGGTAAGGACTCAATTCATCACAACAAGAGTATAGAGGGGAGAAACATCATATGATCCGACTATATTAGCAAAGCCCATGATATAGATCACGAGAGAGAGAGAAAGAGAGAGAGATAAAACACATAGCTACTGGTACAAACCCTCAGACCCGAGGGTGGACTACTCCCTCCTCATCATGGTGGCCGCCGGGATGATGAAGATGGCCACCGGAGATGATTCCCCCCTCCGGCAGGGTGCTGGAACGGGTCTAGATTGGTTTTTGGTGGCTACGGAGCCCTGCGGCGGCGGAACTCCTGATCTAGGTTAACCCCGAAGGGTTTTAGAATATTTGGGAATTTATAGCGCAAAGAGGGGGTGTGGGAGGCCACCGAGGTGGGCACAACCCACCTAGGCGTGCCAGGGGGCCCTAGCGCGTCCTGGTGGGTTGTGCCCCCTCAGGGCACCCCCAAGTGTAGCTCTGTCCCAATGGGTTCCTTCTGGTCCAAAAAAATCTGCATAAAGTTTCGCGGTGTTTGGACTCCGTTTGATTTGATTTTCTACGATGTAAAAAAACAAGCAAAAAACAGCAACTGGCACTAGGCACTGGGTCAATAGGTTAGTCACAAAAAATGATATAAAGTTGCTATAAAATGATTGTAAAACATCCAAGAATGATAATATATTGGCATGAATACTTCATAAATTATAGATACATTGGAGACGTATCAGCATCCCCAAGCTTAATTCCTACTTGTCCTCGAGTAGGTAAATGGTAAAAGAAATAATTTATGAAGTGTGAATGCTAGCAAAGTGCATAAGTTTGATCAATGATAATTTCAATCACTTATCCTAGGATCATGACATCAATTCTTTCTTATGAAACTTCTCATGTTATAGTGGCAACCAATTCACATGTTAAGGTTCAAACAATGAATTCTCTTGAAACCCAACAACCTATGTTCTTAGTCACCAAGAAATTGCAATTCAACTTATTCAACAGAGTTTAAGTAAGAGCTCCACATACTCAACCATCATATAGTCTTCTATGATTGCTAACTCTCACCGCATACTCATGAGCAAAATGTTTCAATCGGACACATAGAAAGATAGGGGCTTACTATTTTTCCTTCCAACGTATTCACCTCAAGGGTGATGTCAACAATAATAACTCATGCTACCCATATTCAACTGGACATATGTGCCTAGATATTTCCTCACCACATGATGCTTTCCAAAAGAGAAAAATAAAAAGGAATAGAGAAAAGAACTTTGACTCTTTGCATAAAAGTAAAAGATAGGCCCTTCACAGAGGGAAGCAGAGGTTGCCATGCGCGTTATTGTTTGTATGCTCAATCCCTTAGTGCAAAAGAACGTCGTGTTATATTGCCCCTTATGATAGCAACCTTTATTATGCAGTCTGTCACTTTTATTACTTTTCCATCACAAGTTCATACAATGCTCAATTTGTTGGGGAACGCAGTAATTTCAAAAAAATTCGTGCGCACACGCAAGATCATGGTGATGCATAGCAACGAGAGGGGAGAGTATGTCTCCGTTCCCTCATAGACCGAAAGCGGAAGCGTTTATCAACGCGGTTGATGTAGTCGTACACCTTCACGATCCGTCCCGATCAAGTACCGAACATACGACACCTCCGTGTTCAGCACACGTTTGGCTCGATGACGTCCTCACCTTCTTGATCCAGCAAGAGGGACGAAGTAGTAGATGAGTTCTGGCATCATGACGGCATGGTGACGGTGTTGGTGAAGAACAATCTCCGCAGGGCTTCGTCTAAGCACTACGAAAACTATTACGGAGGATAAACTAGAGGGGACGGGGTTGCTTGCACACGGCTTGGTGTTTCTTGATGTGTCTTGGGTGCAAGCCCTACCCCTCTATTTATATGTTGATCCTTGGGGTCGAAACTTAGAGTAAAAGCTTCCACAAAGTCGGTTTCACCCGAAAGGCAAGAGTCCATCTCGGACTCCAGGGCCAGACGCCAGGGTTCCCGGCGTCTGGACCCAGACGCCAGGGACCCTGGAGTCTAGCCCCTGGACTCCGCAAAACTTCCTTTTGCGCTTTCCAAAAACCTTGTGGGCTTTCCCCTTTGGCCCAAATAAAGTGTTCTCGTACCCAAACATTTTGGGAAACATCCGGAACCCCTTCCGGTGAATTTCGGAACCCTTCCGGAGACCAAACACTATTTTCCCATATATCAAACTTTATCTCTGGACCATTTCAGAGTTCCTCGTCATGTCTGTGATCTTATCCGAAACTCTGAACAACATTTGGTTACCAACATACATAGCTCAGAAATACTATATCGTCAACAAACGTTAAGCGTGCGGACCCTACGGGTTCTAGAACTATGTAGACATGACCGAGACACTTCTCTGGTCAATAACCAATAGCGGAACCTGGATGCCCATATTGGCTCCTACATATTCTACGAAGATCTTTACCGGTCGAACCACATAACAACATACATTGTTCCCTTTGTCATCGATATGTTACTTGCCCGGGATTTGATCGTCGGTATCTCAATACATAGTTCAATCTTGTTACCGCAAGTCTCTTTACTCGTTTCATAATGCATCATCCCGCAACTAACTCATTAGTTACATTGCTTGCAAGGCTTATAGTGATGTGCATTACTGAGAGGTCCCAGAGATACCTCTCCGAAACTCGAAGTGACAAATCCTAATCTCGATCTATGCCAACTCAACAAGTACCATCGGAGACACCTGTAGATCACCTTTATAATCACCCAGTTACGTTGTGATGTTTGGTAGCACACAAAGTGTTCCTCCGGTATTCGGGAGTTGCATAATCTCATAGTCAGAGGAACATGTATAAGTCATGAAGAAAGTAGTAGCAACAAACTAAATGATCATCGTTCTAAGCTAACGGAATGGGTCAAGTCAATCACATCATTCTCTAATGATGTGATCCCGTTAATCAAATGACAACTCATGTCTATGGCTAGGAAACTTAACCATCTTTGACTCAATGAGCTAGTCAAGTAGAGGCATACTAGTGACACTCTGTTTGTGTATGTATTCACACATGTACTAAGTTTCTGGTTAATACAATTCTAGCATGAATAATAAACATTTATCATGATATAAGGAAATAAATAATAACTTTATTATTGCCTCTAGGGCATATTTCCTTCACAATTTTCTCTTACACTAAATGATCTCACACTTTTAGAAGCAATTTTATTGCCTTATTGCACCGATGAGAACTTACTTGAAGGATCTTGCTCAATCCTTAGGTAGGTATGGTGGACTCTTGAAAATAAGATTTGGGTTTAAGGGTGTTTGGATGCACAAGTAGTATCTCTACTTGGTGCGGAATTTTTGGCTAGCAAAGATGGGGGCAAGCACCACATGTTGAAGGATCTATGACAATATAACTTCGATGTGAATATGAACAAACATAAACCATTACGTTGTCTTCCTTGTCCAACGCCGACAATTTTGGCATATAATATTTTGATGGGGGCTCACAATCACAAAAGATTTCCATGATAGTGTATTTGCATGTGAAAGTTCTCTTCCTTATACTAATTATTCGTGAATTGCTTGTATGACCAATATTGTGATTGGCAAGCCTCAAAATATTTCACTTTCTAAACCTAATGTGAAGCTACCACTAGGAATGATATGATTTCAACTTCATGATATTCAATTCATTCAACAATTTACTCATAGGATATAAGTGAAGCACAAGAGTAAATGGCATAGAAAAGAGCTTCATTGACGGGATGTGAATGTCACTTACTTAGCCTCTCTGGCAACTATTTGAGGACTCTATTGATGTAGGGTGGAATCCTAGATGGCCGATCTTTCATGAAAGGAGCGGATCCTGTGAAGAACACGAAGAATGTGAGGGGAAACATGAGAGAAACACTAAAACCAACAAGAATGACCACACATATGCTAGATCCTCAAACACATAAGAGATACATGATCCAGGGTCAACTAAGGATGATACAAGTAGCACGATCTTCTCCGTGAGGAGGTCTTGAGTTCTTCCCGTGAAGGGGTCTTGAATCCGCTTGGGGGATCTTCTCCGCGGAGGCGCGATCTCTGAGGAGAAGGTAACCAAGTGGATGAGCAAAGCTCTCACACAAAATGAGCCAATCCTTTGCTAACCCTAAAACGTAGGTGGAGGGGAAGTATATATAGTCTAAGGGGCGAAGGGGTACACGGGCCTCGGCCCAGAAGCAGTGCACGCGGGCAGGAAGGGCCGGATGTCCGGGCATTCGCGGAGGGCCGGATGTCCGACCTGGAGGGGCCGGATGTCCGGGCTGGCGGGGTCGGTCTTGTTGCTTTCTGGACTGAGGGTGTCCGGATTTCTGGGTTGTTGGCCCGATTTCCGGGTCGGGGCCGGATGTCCGGGCTGGTCGCCGGATGTCCGGGCCCTGTAGACTTGGCCGTTGGTCCGTTGCTGCAGGTGACACCTCTAGGGGCCGGATGTCTGGGTCCTGGGCGCTGTTCTTGGCTCCTTCCATTGGATCTCTTCATTCGTGGACTCGGGGACTTGTTCATCTTCACGTGCATCTTCGGGAGGGTCCTCTTGGTACCTGATCATGCATAACATTCCGGACTTAGGTAGTAGCCATGTTTCGAGAGGATCATATGTGATATCACTAAGGAAAGAAGTCACCTCGGTCTCGAGAGCTCTAGCTCTAGCTCGTGTCATAGGTCCTCTTGGCACTTCATGAGACGATGGTAGGTCTTTCGGGAGTAGGACTCCCCCCCTTTCCTAGTTGGAATAGGATTCGTGGAGGGGGGGGGGAAGAGGAGAGAGAGGAGGAAGGGGGGCCCGGCCCCCTCTCCTTGTTCTATTCGGACCAAGGGGGGGACGGGCGCGCGGCCCATCTCTGGCCACCTCTCCTCTCTTCCACTAAGGCCCACTAAGGCCCATATACCTCCCGGGGGGTTCCGGTAACCTCCCGGTAATCCGGTAAAATCCTGATTTCACCCGGAACACTTCCGATATCCAAACATAGGCTTCCAATATATCAATCTTTATGTCTCGACCATTTCGAGACTCCTCGTTATGTCCGTGATCACATCCGGGACTCCAAAAAACCTTCGGTACATCAAAATGCATAAACTCATAATATAACTGTCATCGTAACCTTAACCGTGCAGACCCTACGGGTTCGAGAACAATGTAGACATGACCGAGACACGTCTCCGGTCAATAACCAATAGCGGGACCTGGATGCCCATATTGGTTCCTACATATTCTACGAAGATCTTTTATCGGTCAGACCGCATAACAACATACGTTGTTCCCTTTGTCATCGGTATGTTACTTGCCCGAGATTCGATTGTCGGTATCCCATACCTAGTTCAATCTCGTTACCGGCAAGTCTCTTTACTCGTTCCGTAATACATCATCTCACAACTAACTCATTAGTTGCAATGCTTGCAAGGTTTATGTGATGTGCATTACCGAGAGGGCCCGGAGATACCTCTCCGACAATCAGAGTGACAAATCCTAATCTCGAAATACGCCAACCCAACATGTACCTTTGGAGACACTTGTAGAGCACCTTTATAATCACCCAGTTATGTTGTGATGTTTGGTAGCACACAAAGTGTTCCTCCGGCAAACGGGAGTTGCATAATCTCATAGTCATAGGAACATGTATAAGTCATGAAGAAAGCAATAGCAACATACTAAACGATCGGGTGCTAAGCTAATGGAATGGGTCATGTCAATCAGATCATTCAACTAATGATGTGATCCCGTTAATCAAATAACAACTCTTTGTCCATGGTTAGGAAACATAACCATCTTTGATTAACGAGCTAGTCAAGTAGAGGCATACTAGTGACACTCTGTTTGTTTATGTATTCACACATGTATTATGTTTCCGGTTAATACAATTCTAGCATGAATAATAAACATTTATCATGATATAAGGAAATAAATAATAACTTTATTATTGCCTCTAGGGCATATTTCCTTTAGTCTCCCACTTGCACTAGAGTCAATAATCTAGTTCACATCACCATGTGATTTAACACTAATAGTTCACATCTTTATGTGATTAGTTCACATCTTCATGTGACCAACACCCAAAGGGTTTACTAGATTCAGTAATCTAGTTCACATCGCTATGCGATTAACACCCAAAGAGTACTAAGGTGTGATCATGTTTTGCTTGTGAGAGAAGTTTAGTCAACGTGTCTGCCACATTCAGATCCGTATGTATTTTGCAAATTTCTATGTCAACAATGCTCTGCACAGAGCTACTCTAGCTAATTGCTCCCACTTTCAATATGTATCCAGATTGAGACTTAGAGTCATCTGGATTAGTGTCAAAACTTGCATCGACGTAACCCTTTACGACGAACCTTTTTGTCACCTCCATAATCGAGAAACATATCCTTATTCCACTAAGGATAATTTTGACCGCTGTCCAGTGATCTACTCCTAGATCACTATTGTACTACCTTGCCAAAATCAGTGTAGGGTATACAATAGATCTGGTACATAGCATGGCATACTTTATAGAACCTATGGCTGAGGCATAGGGAATGACTTTCATTCTCTTTCTATCTTCTGTCGTGGTCGGGTTTTGAGTCTTACTCAATTTCACACCTTGTAACACACACAAGAACTCTTTCTTTGACTGTTCTATTTTGAACTACTTCAAAATCTTGTCAAGGTATGTACTCATTGAAAAAAACTTATCAAGCGTCTTGATCTATCTCTATAGATCTTGATGTTCAATATGTCAGCAGCTTCACCGAGGTCTTTCTTTGGAAAATTCCTTTCAAACACTCCTTTATGCTTTGCAGAGTAATTCTACATTATTTCCGATCAACAATATGCCATTCACATATACTTATCAGAAATGTTGTAGTGCTCCCACTCACTTTCTTGTAAATACAGGCTTCATCGCAAGTCTGTATAAAACTATATGCTTTGATCAACTTATCAAAGCGTATATTCCAACTTCGAGATGCTTGCACCAGTCCATAGATGGATCGCTGGAGCTTGCATATTTTGTTAGCACCTTTAGGATTGACAAAACCTTCTGGTTGTATCATATACAACTCTTCTTTAATAAATCTATTAAGGAATGCAGTTTTGTTTATCCATTTGCCAGATTTCATAAAATGCAGCAATTGCTAACATGATTCGGACAGACTGAAGCATAGATACGAGTGAGAAACTCTCATCATAGTCAACACCTTGAACTTGTCGAAAACCTTTTGCGACAATTCTAGCTTTGTAGATAGTAACACTACTATCAGCGTCCGTCTTCCTCTTGAAGATCCATTTATTCTCAATTGCTTGCCGATCATTGGGCAAGTCAACCAAAGTCCACACTTTGTTCTCATACATGGATCCCATCTCAGATTTCATGGCTTCAAGCCATTTTGCGGAATCTGGGCTTACCATCGCTTCTTCATAGTTCGTAGGTTCATCATGATCTAGTAGCATGACTTCCAGAACTGGATTACCGTACCACTCTGGCGCGGATCTCACTCTGGTTGATCTACGAGGTTCAGTAGTATCTTGTTCTGAAGTTTCATGATCATTATCATTAGCTTCCTCACTAATTGGTGTAGGTGTCACAGGAACAGATTTCTGTGATGAACTACTTTCCAATAAGGGAGAAGGTACAATTACCTTATCAAGTTCTACTTTCCTCCCACTCACTTCTTTCGAGAGAACCTCCTTCTCTAGAAAGGATCCATTCTTAGCAACGAATGTCTTGCCTTTGGATCTGTGATAGAAGGTGTACCCAACAGTAACATTTTGGGTATCCTATGAAGACACACTTTCCGATTTGGGTTTGAGCTTATCAGGATGAAACTTTTTCACATAAGCATTGCAACCCCAAACTTTAAGAAACGACAACACTATATCCAATAAAGTACGGTTATGACGTTCGGACACACCATTATGCTGTGGTGTTCCATGTGGCATGAGTTTGTGAAACTATTCCACATTGTTTTAATTGAAGACCAAACTCGTAACTCAAATATTTGTCTCCGCGATCAGATCGTAGAATCATCAAGTGAGAAACAAACCTTCAATGAAGAATTGAGCCTAATGGTGAAGAAATTCAACAAGTTCTACAAGAGTAGAAGCAAAGAGAGAAGTTCCAAGTCAAGGTCCTACAATGACAAAAGATCTTCTAGTCGAGAGCGAAATTGCTACACATGTGGAAGACCCGTACACTATTCTAATGAGTGTACGACACCCTACAAGAGAAGAGAAGATTCTCCAAAAATAAGAAGTAGAAGAGAAGAATCACCATCAAGAGAGAGGAGTAGAGATGATCGTTATGAACGAAGAACATCCTGGAGAAGCAAGGATTCGAAAAGGAAGGACAAGTCATCAAGGAGCTACACAAAACGAAGACATCAAGCTCATGTTGGTGAATGGGTATCCAGCTCTGACTCCGACAATCACTCCGAGAGAAGCTATCACTCCGACTCCGAATATACTCAAGATGAAGGTGTTGTCGGTCTAGCACTTGTGTCAACCAACTCCTATGACATATTTGATTCACCAAATGAAGGACTTGGAAGATGCTTCATGGCTAAAGGCCCAAAGGTATCACACCCCGAGTATGTTGATTTCAATAGTGATGAAGATGACTTGTTAGGTGATGATGATTTACTTGTTGACAACTCTAGTGATGAATACTATGATGAAACGTCAATTAATCATTCTAATCAAGATAAAACGAATGACAATGATAAGGAGAAGATTGAGTTTCTAACTAAAGAACTAAACACTCTTAAGTTATCTCAGGAAACTATCTTAGGAGATCATCGAGAACTTTTAAGGACTCATGAGAAATTACATTTTGAAAAGCTCAACCTTGAGCAAGAGCTTGAGTTCTTAAAGGCAATCAATGATGATCTTCACAAGAAAAGTTCTTCTTACATTACCAAGCATTTACTCTTATCCACTTACATGCCTCAAGTCAAGTCTAGTAACAAGAACAAGAAAGATTCTTCCTCTAGTAGTAACAATAATCATGCTAAATCCAATGTTGTTGCTCCTAGTAGTTCTCTTGATTCCACTAATGATTCTCTTAGCCAAGTTACACCTAAGCAAGAAAATAGCTTATTGAAGGGAATTATAGAGAAAGGTGTTTATAAGAGCCTTGCCGGGAGTAAGCAATTTGAGGAAATTGTACGCAAGCAAGGAAGACACCGGAAGAACCAAGGTGTTGGTTTTGAACGAAAGTCCAATGCCAATGGAGTTGAGTGGGAAGAAGATCAATACCCCAAGACAAAGTTTGTTCCTCAATAAAAGAAGTATGATCCTGTTGGGGAACGTAGTAATTTCAAAAAAATTCCTACGCACACGCAAGATCATGGTGACTCATGGCAATGAGAGGGGAGAGTGTGATCTACGTACCCTTGTAGACCGACAGCGGAAGCGTTAGCACAACGCGGTTGATGTAGTCGTACGTCTTCACGGCCCGACCGATCAAGCACCGAAACTACGACACCTCCGAGTTCTAGCACACGTTCAGCTCGATGACGATCCCCGGACTCCGATCCAGCAAAGTGTCGAGGAAGAGTTCCGTCAGCACGACGGCGTGGTGACGATCTTGATGTACTACCGTCGCAGGGCTTCGCCTAAGCACCGCTACAATATTATCGAGGATTATGGTGGAAGGGGGCACCGCACACGGCTAAGAATATGATCACGTGGATCAACTTGTGTGTCTAGGGGTGCCCCCTGCCCCCGTATATAAAGGAGCAGGGGAAGGTGCGGTCGGCCAGGAGGAGGGCGCGCCAGGAGGAGTCCTACTCCCACCGGGAGTAGGATTCCCCCCTTTCCTAGTTGGAATAGGATTCGGGAGGGGGAAAGAGGAGAGAGAGAAGAAAGGGGGCGCCGCCCCCCTCTTCTTGTCCTATTCGGACTAGGGGGGAGGGGCGCGCGGCCCAGCCCTGGCCACCTCTCCTCTCTCCCACTAAAGCCCACTAAGGCCCATATACCTCCCGGGGGGTTCCGGTAACCTCCTGGTACTCCGGTAAAATCCCGATTTCACCCGGAAAACTTCCGATATCCAAATATAGGCTTCCAATATATCAATCTATATGTCTCGACAATTTTGAGACTCCTCGTCATGTCCGTGATCACATCCGGGACTCCGAATAAACTTTGGTACATCAAAATGCATAAACTCATAATATAATTGTCATCAAAACCTTAAGCGTGCGGACCCTACGGGTTCGAGTACAATGTAGACATGACCGAGACACGTCTCCGGTCAATAACCAATAGCGGAACCTGGATGCTTATATTGGCTCCCACATATTCTACGAAGATCTTTATCGGTCAGACCGCATAACAACATACGTTGTTCCCTTTGTCATCGGTATTTTACTTGCCCGAGATTCGATCGTCGGTATCTCAATACCTAGTTCAATCTCGTTACTGGCAAGTCTCTTTACTTGTTCCGTAATACATCATCTTGCAACTAACTCATTAGTTGTAATGCTTGCAAGGCTTATGTGATGTGCATTACCGAGAGGGCCCAGAGATACCTCTCCGACAATCGGAGTGACAAATCCTAATCTCGAAATACGCCAACCCAACATGTACCTTTGGAGACACCTGTAGAGCTCCTTTATAATCACCCAGTTACGTTGTGACGTTTGGTAGCACACAAAGTGTTCCTCCGGTAAACGGGAGTTGCATAATCTCATAGTCATAGGAACATGTATAAGTCATGAAGAAAGCAATAGCAACATACTAAACGATCGAGTGCTAAGCTAACGGAATGGGTCAAGTCAATCACATCATTCTCCTAATGATGTGATCCCGTTAATCAAATAACAACTCTTTGTCTATGGTTAGGAAACATAACCATCTTTGATTAACGAGCTAGTCAAGTAGAGGCATACTAGTGACACTCTGTTTGTCTATGTATTCACACATGTATTATGTTTCCAGTTAATACAATTCTAGCATGAATAATAAACATTTATCATGAAATAAGGAAATAAATAATATCTTTATTATTGCCTCTAGGGCATATTTCCTTCAGTCTCCCACTTGCACTAGAGTCAATAATCTAGTTCACATCGCCATGTGATCTAACATCAATAGTTCACATCTTTATGTGGTTAACACCCATAGTTCACATCGATATGTGACCAACACCCAAAGGGTTTACTAGAGTCAGTAATCTAGTTCACATTGCTATGTGATTAACAAACAAAGAGTACTAATGTGTGATCATGTTTTGCCTGTGAGAGAAGTTTAGTCAACGGGTCTGCCATATTCAGATCCGTAAGTATTTTGCAGTTTTCTATGTCTACAATGCTCTGCACGGAGCTACTTTAGCTAATTGCTCCCACTTTCAATATGTATCCAGATGAAGACTAAGAGTCATCCGGATCAGTGCCAAAACTTGTATCGACGTAACCCTTTTACGACGAACCTTTTGTCACCTCCATAATCGAGAAACATATCCTTATTCCACTAAGGATAATTTTGACCACTGTCCAGTGATCTACTCCTAGATCACTATTGTACTCCCTTGCCAAAATTAGTGTAGGGTATACAATAGGTCTGGTACACAGCATGGCATACTTTATAGAACCTATGGCCAAGGCATAGGGAATGACTTCCATTCTCATTCTATTTTCTACCTTGGTCGGGCTTTGAGTCTTACTCAACTTCACACCTTGTAACACAGGCAAGAATTCTTTCTTTGACTGTTCCATTTTGAACTACTTCAAAATCTTGTCAAGGTATGTACTCATTGAAAAAACTTATCAAGCGTCTTGATCTATCTCTATAGATCTTGATGCTCAATATGTAAGCAGCTTCACCGAGGTTTTCTTTGAAAAAATCTTTTCAAACACTCCTTTATGCTTTGCAGAATAATTCTACATTATTTCCGATCAACAATATGTCATACACATATACTTATCAGAAATGCTGTAGTGCTCCCACTCACTTTCTTGTAAATACAGGCTTCACCGCAAGTCTGTATAAAACTATATGCTTTGATCAACTTATCAAAGCGTATATTCCAACTCCGAGATGCTTGCACCAGTCCATAGATGGATCGCTGGAGCTTGCATATTTTGTTAGCACCTTTAGGATTGACAAAACCTTCTGGTTGTATCATATACAACTCTTCTTTAAATCCATTAAGGAATGTAGTTTTGGTTATCCATTTGCCAGATTTCATAAAATTGCGGCAATTGCTAACATGATTTGGACAGACTTAAGCATCGCTAGTGAGAAAATTTCATCGTAGTCAACACCTTGAACTTTGTCAAGAACATTTTTCGACAAGTCTAGCTTTGTAGATAGTAACACTACTATCAGCGTCCGTCTTCCTCTTGAAGATCCATTTATTTTCTATGGCTTGCCGATCATCAGGCAAATCCATCAAAGTCCATACTTTGTTCTCATACATGGATCATATCTCAGATTTCATGGCCTCAAACCATTTCGCGGAATCTGGGCTCATCATCGCTTCCTCATAGTTCGCAAGTTCGTCATGGTCTAGTAACATGACTTCCAGAATAGGATTACCGTACCACTCTGGTGCGGATCTCACTCTGCTTAACCTACGAGATTCGGTAGTAACTTGATCTGAAGTTACATGATCATTATCATTAGCTTCCTCACTAATTGGTGTAGTAGTCACAGGAACAGATTTCTATGATGAACTACTTTCCAATAAGGGAGAAGGTACAATTACCTTATCAAGTTCTACTTTCCTCCCACTCACTTCTTTCGAGAGAAACTCCTTCTCTAGAAAGGATCCATTCTCAGCAACGAACATCTTGCCTTCGGATCTGTGATAGAAGGTGTACCCAACATTTTTCTTTTGGGTATCCTATGAAGACGCACTTCTCCGATTTGGGTTTGAGCTTATCAGGTTGAAACTTTTTCACATAAGCATTGCAACCTCAAACTTTAAGAAACGACAGCTTAGGTTTCTTGTCAAACCATAGTTCATACGGTGTCGTCTCAACGGATTTAGATGGTGCCCTATTTAACGTGAATGCAGCTGTCTCTAATGCATAATCCCAAAACGATAGTGGTAGATTGGTAAGAGACATCATAGTTCGCACCATATCTAATAAAGTACGGTTATGACGTTCGGACACACCATTATGCTGTGGTGTTCCAGGTGGCATGAGTAGTGAAACTATTTCACATTGTTTTTAACTGAAGGCCAAACTCGTAACTCAAATATTTTACTTCTGCGATCATATCATAGAAATTTTTTATTTTTGTTACGATGATTCTCCACTTCACTCTGAAATTCTTTGAATTTTTCAAATGTTTCAGACTTGTGTTTCATCAAGTAGATATACCCATATCTGCTCAAATCATCTGTGAAGGTCAGAAAATAACGATACCCGCCGTGGGCCTCAACACTCATCGGATCACATACATCAGTATGTATTATTTCCAATAAGTCAGTTGCTCGCTCCATTGTTCTGGAGAACGGAGTCTTAGTCATCTTGCCCATAAGGCATGGTTCGGAAGCATCAAGTGATTCATAATCAAGTGATTCCAAAATCCCATCAGCATGGAGTTTCGTCATGCGCTTTACACCAATATGACCTAAACGGCAGTGCCACAAATAAGTTGCACTATCATTATTAACTTTGCATCTTTTGTCTTCAATATTATGAATATGTGTATCACTATGATCGAGATCCAATGAACCATTTTCATTGGGTGTGTAACCATATAAGGTTTTATTCATGTAAATAGAACAACAATTATTCTCTAATTTAAATGAATAATCGTATTGCAATAAACATGATCAAATCATATTCATGCTCAACGCAAACACCAAATAACACTTATTTAGGTTCAACACTAATCCCGAAAGTATAGGGAGTGTGAGATGATGATCATATCAATCTTGGAACTACTTCCAACACATATCGTCACTTCACCCTTAACTAGTTTCTGTTCATTCTGCAACTCCCGTTTCGAGTTACTACTCTTAGTAATTGAACCAGTATCAAATACCGAGGGGTTGCTACGAACACTAATAAAATACACATTAATAATCTATATATCAAATATACCTTTGTTCACTTTGCCATCCTTCTTATAAACCAAATACTTGGGGCAGTTCTGCTTCCAGTGACCAGTCTCTTTGCAGTAGAAGCACTTAGTCTCAGGCTTAGGACCAGACTTGGGCTTCTTCACTTGAGAAGCAAATTGCTTGCCGTTCTTCTTGAAGTTCCCCTTCTTCCCTTTGCCCTTTTATTGAAACTAGTGGTCTTGTCTACCATCAACACTTGATGCTCTTTCTTGATTTCTACCTTCATCGATTTCATCATCATGAAAAGCTCGGGAGTCATTTTCGTCATCCCTTGCATACTATAGTTCATCACGAAGTTCTACTAACTTGGTGATGGTGACTAGAGAATTCTGTCAATCACTATCTTATCTGGAAGATTTAACTCCCACTTGATTCAAGCGATTGTAGTACACAAACAATCTGAGCACATGCTCACTAGTTGAGCGATTCTCCTCCATCTTTTAGATATAGAACTTGTTGGATACTTCATATCTCTCAACTCGGGTATTTGCTTGAAATATTAACTTCAACTCCTGGAACATCTCATATGGTCCATGACGTTCAAAACGTCTTTGAAGTCCCGATTCTAAGCCATTAAGCATGGTGCACTAAACTATCAAGTACTCATCATATTGAGCTAGCTAAACGTTCATAACATTTGTATCTGCTCCTACAATAAGTCTGTCACCTAGCGGTGCATCAAGGACATAATTCTTCTGTGCAGCAATGAGGATAAACCTCAGATAACGGATCCAATCCGCATCATTGCTACTAATATCTTTCAAGACAATTTTCTCTAGGAACATATAAAAATAAACACAGGGAAGCAACAACGCGAGCTATTGATCTACAACATAATTTGCAAAATACTACCAGGACTAAGTTCACAATAAATTTAAGTTCAATTAATCATATTACTTAAGAACTCCCACTTAGATAGACATCCCTCTAATCCTCTAAGTGATCACGTGATCCAAATCAACTAAACCATGTCCGATCATCACGTGAGATGGAGTAGTTTCATTGGTGAACATCACTATGTTGATCATATCTACTATATGATTCACGCTCGACCTTTCGGTCTCTGTGTTCCGAGGCCATATCTGTATATGCTTGGCTCGTCAAGTATAACCTGAGTATTCCGCGTGTGCAACTGTTTTGCACCCGTTGTATTTGAACGTAGAGCCTATCACACCCGATCATCACGTGGTGTCTTAGCATGAAGAACTTTCGCAACGGTGCATACTCAAGGAGAACACATCTTGATAATTAGTGAGAGATCATCTTAAAATGCTACCGTCAAACAAAGCAAGATAAGATGCATAAAAGATAAACATCACATGCAATCAATATAAGTGATATGATATGGCCATCATCATCCTGTGCTTGTGATCTCCATCTTCGAAACACCGTCATGATCACCATCGTCACCGGCGCGACACCTTGATCACCATCGTAGCATCGTTGTCGTCTCACCAATCTTATGCTTCCACGACTATCGCTACCGCTTAGTGATAAAGTAAAGCATTACAGCGCAATTGCATTGCATACAATAAAGCGACAACCATATGGCTCCTGCCAGTTGCCGATAACTTGGTTACAAAACATGATCATCTCATACAATAAAATTTAGCATCATGTCTTGACCATATCACATCACAACATGCCCTGCAAAAACAAGTTAGACGTCCTCTACTTTGTTGTTGCAAGTTTTACGTGGCTGCTACGGGCTTAAGCAAGAACCAATCTTACCTACGCATGAAAACCACAACGATAGTTTGTCAAGTTGGTGCTGTTTTAACCTTCGCAAGGACCGGGCGTAGCCACACTCGATTCAACTAAAGTTGGAGAAACTATCACTCGCTAGCCACCTTTGTGCAAAGCACGTCGGGAGAACCGGTCTCGCGTAAGCGTACGCGTAATGTCGGTCCGGGCCGCTTCGTCCAACAATACCGCCGAACCAAAGTATGACATGCTGGTAAGCAGTATGACTTATATCGCCCACAACTCACTTGTGTTCTACTCGTGCATATAACATCAACACATAAAACCTAGGCTCGGATGCCACTATTGGGGAACGTAGTAATTTCAAAAAATTTCCTAAGCACACGCAAGATCATGGTGATGCATGGCAACGAGAGGGGAGAGTGCGATCTACGTACCCTTGTAGACCGACAGCGGGAGCATTAGCACAATGCGGTTGATGTAGTCGTATGTCTTCATGGCCCGACCGATCAAGCACCGAAACTACGGCACCTCCGAGTTCTAGCACACGTTCAGCTCGATGACGATCCCCGGACTCCGATCCAGCAAAGTGTCGGGGAAGAGTTCCGTCAGCACGACGGTGTGGTGACGATCTTGATGTACTACCATCGCAGGGCTTCGCCTAAGCACCGCTACAATATTATTGAGGATTATGGTAGAAGGGGGCACCGCACACGGCTAAGAATATGATCACGTGGATCAACTTGTGTGTCTAGGGGTGCCCCCTGCCCCCGTATATAAAGGAGCAGGGGGAGGTGCGGTCGGCCAGGAGGAGGGCGCGCCAGGAGGAGTCCTACTCCCACCGGGAGTAGGATTCCCCCCCTTTCCTAGTTGGAATAGGATTCGGGAGGGGGGAAGATGAGAGAGAGAAGAAAGGGGGGCGGCGCCCCCCTCTTCTTGTCCTATTCGGACTAGGGCGGAGGGGCGCGCGGCCCAGCCCTGGCCACCTCTCCTTTCTTCCACTAAAGCCCACTAAGGCCCATATACCTCTCGGGGGGTTCCGGTAACCTCCCGATACTTCGGTAAAATCCCGATTTCACCCGGAACACTTCTGATATCCAAATATAGGCTTCTAATATATCAATCTTTATGTCTCGACAATTTCGAGACTCCTCGTCATGTCCGTGATCACATGCGGGACTCCGAACAAACTTCGGTACATCAAAATGCATAAACTCATAATATAACTGTCATCAAAACCTTAAGCGTGCGGACCCTACGGGTTCGAGAACAATGTAGACATGACCGAGACACGTCTCCGGTCAATAACCAATAGCGGAACCTGGATGCTCATATTGGCTCCCACATATTCTACGAAGATCTTTATCGGTCAGACCGCATAACAACATACGTTGTTCCCTTTGTCATCGGTATTTTACTTGCCCGAGATTCGATCGTCGGTATCTCAATACCTAGTTCAATCTCGTTACTGGCAAGTCTCTTTACTCGTTCCGTAATGCATCATCTTGCAACTAACTCATTAGTTGTAATGCTTGCAAGGCTTATGTGATGTGCATTACCGAGAGGGCCCAAAGATACCTCTCCGACAGTCGGAGTGACAAATCCTAATCTCGAAATGCGCCAACCCAACATGTACCTTTGGAGACACCTGTAGAGCTCCTTTATAATCACCCAGTTACGTTGTGACGTTTGGTAGCACACAAAGTGTTCCTCTGGTAAACGGGAGTTGCATAATCTCATAGTCATAGGAACATGTATAAGTCATGAAGAAAGCAATAGCAACATACTAAACGATCGACTGCTAAGCTAGCGGAATGGGTCAAGTCAATCACATCATTCTCCTAACGATGTGATCCCGTTAATCAAATAACAACTCTTTGTCTATGGTTAGGAAACATAACCATCTTTGATTAACGAGCTAGTCAAGTAGAGGCATACTAGTGACACTCTGTTTGTCTATGTATTCACACATGTATTATGTTTTCCAGTTAATACAATTCTAGCATGAATAATAAACATTTATCATGAAATAAGGTAATAAATAATAACTTTATTATTTCCTCTAGGGCATATTTCCTTCAGATCATACTTCCTTCAAAGGGACACAAGCTTGAGATGATATTTCACCACAAGACCACGAGCAAAAAGGCAAGGATAAGCTTCAAGAGGAAATTGATGCATTTGAAGAAGCACCCAAGGCCTTGGTCAAGTGGGTTCCCAAGACTGCATCATGTTCTACTTCATCAAGTATGACTACAACTCCAAGGATTCCCATCAAGATGATGTGGATCCAGAAGAAGAAGAACTAAAGTGTTCTTGAGGGTGACTCCGCCAACATACTTCACTCTTATCATTTTGGCAAGAACAAGTGCAATCAACTTCTACATCTTGCACTAGTTCAAGGAGTCACAAACCCTCTTGTTGGTAAGACAAGGGACAAGGTAACCTAATGCTTTCATAGACATCATCTTGTGTGTGCATCACTCTATGTCTATGGATATCCTTGTTTGTTCCTTGTGGGACTAACCCGTGTAGGTATTGAAAGTGCAACTCACTCCAAAGGATTGCTCCAAATGATCTACATCAACATTGAGCATCCACATCTTCAACACCTACATGAAGTCATCATCGACAAAACTCAAGGTTATTTCATCCCTCTTAGGGGGGATCTCACATCTAGGGGGAGCTTTACTCTAAGAACTGAGCTAAAGTAACTCTAATGGTGTGAACACAACGATGCTTTATGTAAAAGTGGTAACCCCACTTGTGCTTAAACGATGAATATGACCTATGATCAAATGTTCTCATTTGACTCCTAAGTCAATATACTCATATATAGATGACCTAGTCATCGCCAATTGCTTGATAGATGCTAGAATTGGTTGTGCATGCTTTGCCACATATTTCATTTGCCATTTTATTGTGTGAGCATGTTGGTTGCATAATTTACTCACTCAAGGACATCCACTTGTTGTTTTGATTGCTTGGTTCCTTTTTCTTTTGCCAAGTGGATGGACAAGAATGCCTAAGAACCTTCTCTAGCTATCTATGCTTTTCTCGTCTCAAACTCTATTCATGCTACATCACAAAGTTTGATCAAGTCAGATTCGAACCACTCTGTGTGAGGAGCACTCGGAGTCCCCGATTCGTCATAGACTTAAACTTCCAAAATTTCTTTATGAGTTTCGGTCTGACCGATTCATCCATTTCAGTCATACCGAGATCACTAAGCCGATCTAGGTTTTCAATCTCGGTGCAACCGATTTGAACTTTTCGGTCACACTGAGTTGCAGTAACTGCTTGCAGTTATGCATCTCGGTGCCACAGAGTTGTTCCACTCGGTCACACCGACAGGGTCAGGCTATATATATCCCCGGGCCAAAAATTTGGAAAATTCTCCGAACCCCTTCGCCCGTGCTCAGCCTACTCTGCCTCCCTGGGTCTCCGGATCGTCCTCCTCATCGCCAGCTGCCTCCCGCCGCTGGTCTCCGCCACCGTCAACGGAAATCGTCTCCACCGTTGCCGCCGTAGGAGGTCCATCGCCGCACTTAGGGTATGGACTTGATCCTTGTGCTAATCTCACTCTGATTCCTAGCACATTGTTTTGCCATGTATCTTGCCACGATTGAGATCACTCTATCCAGTGAAATCACTCTGTAGTCTAGTTGTGGATTGAAAATTTAGGGTTAGGTTTCCGCCGAAATCATCTCGGACCAACCGAGTTGTTGAAATCGGTTCCACCGATTTGGCTAAGGCCATTGCACATGTGATTCTCGGTTTGACCGAGAATTGCAAATCGGTGTGACCGAGTTCAATTCTTTGTGAAACCCTAGCAGTCTCGGTGCCACCGAACTGTGACTCGGTCTGACCGAGTTCACTAGTTTAGGTTCCAAAAGCTGCTTCGGTATCACCGAGTTTTCAAATCGGTAGATCCGAAATGCTTTCTGTGGAAAACTAAAACTAAGTTTTTGACTCATTCTTTTGAAAAAACCTCTGTACCTTGTGATGCTCATCTACTCTACCTCATCTATAATTTATTCACAGGGTCTGCTGTCAGTGTTTGCATCATGTCAGATCAGAGTGACAGTCAGAACAAGTCTGAGGAGCAAGTTCACATAAGTGAGGGCACTAGTCCCTCTAGCAGCTTTGATGAGGGAAGCAGGAGTACACCCAACAACTTGCCTAAGGCAGCCACCAGGACCAGAAAGAAGAGAACCTCAGATTCTGAGGATGAGGACTATGTGGCTGTTGAGGAAGAGGCCACCTCAAAGAGGAAAGTTCTAAAAAATGAATATGGCACAGCTGCTGCCACTAAGCCAGGAATGAAGAAAAAGGTTCCTGCCAAGAGAGTTCCTATGTCAAAGGCCAGATCATCCACTCAAGAAACTTTGGGATCTGCACCCAAAGAACAGGTTGTGGCAGAGAAGAAAAGGAAAGAAAGGGTCAAGAAGACCATTGCCAGAGTTATTGGTAAACCTTCAATGATGAGAGATTCTGAGGAAGAGGATGCAACACCAGCACCCAAAGCTCAAAAGCTTATGGGAGATGCAATTAAGGCAGGGGCTGCTCCATCTAAGCCCAAAACTGCTCCTAAGACTGCTACTCCAGCTCCAAAGCCAAAACCCAAGAGGAGCACTAGGAACATCCCTGCTGAGGAGAAGAACAAGGCCCGAGTGCCTCAAGCTGATGAAGAAGAAGAGGAAGATGATTCTGTTGTTTTGAGGAAGCTGAAGCCCAAGATCCCTGATCACAAGGATGCACACCCAGTTGCAGAGAATATGAAAATCAGGAAGGATTCAGGATTAAGGCTATGGAGAGAGTCTGATCCATATGCCACCAGGAGAAGGACTGCTGTGGACTACAGATTCCACACTAAGGAACAACAGGACTTCTATGAGACTGTTTACTTGACAAGAAGCCCATAGTGTGTGACATGAGATGGGTTGATTGGAAATTCATTAAGGAAAATGAGGACCACTTCCGTGGTGTATATGACAGCTTCAAGGCATGTGGAGTTGATGAGTTTGTGGCTCAGAAGCTCACAAAGTGGAATGATGAGCTTATTATGCAGTTCTACTCCACAGCTCATTTCTACCCAGATGGAAGGATTGTCTGGATGTCTGAAGGTACTAGGTACCAGTCAACAGTTGAAGAATGGGAAAAATTGATCAATGCTCCTGAGGAGAATGAAGATAACTTGGATGTCTATGCCAAGAAGAAGAAGGATCACAACACCATGGCACATATGTACAGAGAGATCCCAGATGTTGCTCTTGAGACACACAAATTTGGATCAGTACATTACCTTCTGTCAGGTTTGCCAATAATCAACTGGATCCTCAGGCACACTCTATTGCCAAAGTCAGGTGATCACAAGATGATCAGAGGCCATGCAATTAACCTGCTTCACATATTTGATGTGCCTCAAAAGTTCAAAGTCATGAGCCTAATTGTGGAAACTATAAAGAGAACAGTTGGAGATCAGAAGAGAAGTTGTGGGTATGCCCCATAGATCCAGGAGCTAATCAACTCCAAGATGGGCACTAGCACATATCTCTTGGACAAGGAACATATGCCCATCTACCCAGACTTTGAGGACAACACTATGGTGATGGATGAGAATGAACCATCTTCTGTGCAAGCACAAGCAAAGAGGGAGAAGGCAAGGACTGAAAAGGCTGCAAAGATGCCAACCATTGATGAGGCATCTCAGTATCTTCTGAAGAGCAAGCAAGATCAGCTTGGCTACTTGATTGCCTCCACTCTGAGGATTGAGAAGGGATTGGCCACCCTGACTCAAAACCAGGAGAGCTTGGAGAGGATCATGGAGCAGAAGTTCTATGATTTAGATGTGAAGGTCACTGAGATACAGTCAGTTGTTGAGCAACTTCAGGATGAAGTGCAGGAGAAGAAGGGCAAGTCTACCACTGATGCTTTTGCTAGAGTGCCCAGAGGACAGAGATCTGCTGCAGTGCCAGTTATAGACACCAGAGCAACTTCATCTGCACCAGCTACAGCTTCAGTGCCACTAGCTCCAGCACCCACTCCACCAGCTCCATCTACATCAACTGATGCCTTCGTCCTTGGAGTTTTATCTACACCACCACCTGAAGACCAATCCCGAGAGTCGATCTAGCACTATGCATTTTTATGAACTTTTTGGTAACTTGTTGCCAAAGGGGGAGAAAATGTATAGATCATACGCTTCGAGAGAGAGTGTTGCTCTTTGTTCTCTCTTGTTTTTGGTGGTTGAACTTTGTTATTTGCTTGGTTGAGATACTTTATGCTTTTGTGTGATACTTGGATGATCATGTGTTTGATCATATGCTACCTTAATGCTTGTTGGATGACATTATCCTTTTATATCCCCATATGATCATTCACTTTGCTTGGTGATGAGTGCATGTATTTAATTATTATCATTTTGAGCGCTCCACCAAGATGTATGTGACATGGAAGAGTAACCCATGATCCTAACTCATTGTGCATTTGCAGTCCAAAGCAAATCTTAAACTATGCACAAATTTAGGGGGAGCTCTTGCTTTTCACATACTTCTCAAAGCAACAATGTTTTTCACTCTTATTATCATTTGTCGAAGCTTTGATCTATATGTTGTCATCAGTTACCAAAAAGAGAGAGATTGAAAGTGCAACTATCCCTAGGTGGTTTTGGTAATTCCTAACAACATATAGCTCATTGAGCTAATGCTATTTCAAGATTAATATTTCAGGAAAGCTCAATGATTGGCATGGCATGGATGAGAAAAGTGGACCCCTCAAAATGCTAAGGACAAAAGGATTGGCTCAAGCTCAAAGCTCAAGACTCTACATTTTCTATTTTAGTGATCCAAGATCACATTGAGTCTATAGGAAAAGCCAATACTATCAAGGAGGGATGAGGTGTTGCTTAATGAGGCTCTTGCTCAAAATGCTTAGTGATATGCTCCAAAGCCCTCAACTACTTTCTCACATCCACATATGACCTAAACCAAAAGTCAAACTCGGCCCCACCGATTCTTTCTATCCGGCGCCACCGAGTTCAGATGTCATAGCCACTGCCACAAACCCTAGGCAAATCGGTCTTACCGATAGGGATCTCGGTCTCACCGAGATGGGATTGTAATCTCTCTGTTTCCCTTCGTAACATTTCGGTCCCACCGAGATGAGCGATCGGTCTCACCGAGATTGCAATGTAAACTCTCTGTTTCCCTTTCGTAACATTTTGATCTCACCGAAATGAGTGAATCGGTCCCATCGACTTTACCTGACCAACTCTCTAGTTATCTTATTACCAAAATCGGTCTCACCGAGTTTGTGTAATCGGTCTCACCGAGATTACGTTATGCCCTAACCCTAACCATATCGGTCCTACCGAGTTGCATGTCGGTCCCACCGAAAATCCTAACGGTCACTAGATTTGCTGAATCGGTCCGACCGAGTTTATCAATTCGGTCCCACCGAGATTGGCAAGTTGTGTGTAACGGTTAGATTTTGTGTGGAGGCTATATATACCCCTCCACCTCCTCTTCATTCGTGGAGAGAGCCATCAGAACGAACCTACACTTCCAACTTACTTTTTCTGAGAGAGAACCACCTACACTTGTGTTGAGGCCAAGATATTCCATTCCTACCATATGAATCTTGATCTCTAGCCTTCCCCAAGTTGCTTTCCACTCAAATCTTCTTTCCACCAAATCCATATCCTGTGAGAGAGAGTTGAGTGTTGGGGAGACTATCATTTGAAGCACAAGAGCAAGGAGTTCATCATCAACACACCATTTGTTACTTCTTGGAGAGTGTTGTCTCCTAGATTGGCTAGGTGTCACTTGGGAGCCTCCGACAAGATTGTGGAGTTGAACCAAGGAGTTTGTAAGGGCAAGGAGATCGCCTACTTCGTGAAGATCTACCGCTAGTGAGGCAAGTCCTTCGTGGGCGACGGCCATGGTGGGATAGACAAGGTTGCTTCTTCGTGGACCCTTCATGGGTGGAGCCCTCCGTGGACTCGCGCAGCCGTTACCCTTCGTGGTTTGAAGTCTCCATCAACGTGGATGTACGATAGCACCACCTATCGGAACCACGACAAAAACATCCGTGTCTCCTATTGCATTTGAATCCTCCAAACCCTTCCCTTTACATTCTTGCAAGTTGCATGCTTTACTTTCCGCTGCTCATATACTCTTTGCATGCTTGCCTGAATTGTGTTAAGATTTCTTGACTTGTCCAAAGTTGCTAAAATTTGCCAAGAACTAAAATTGGGAAAAGGATAAGTTTTATTTGGTCAAGTAGTCTAATCACGCCCCCTCTAGACATACTTTCGATCCTACAAAGGGTACGTAGACACACTCTCCCCTCTCGTTGTTATGCATCTCCTAGATAGATCTTGCGTGATCGTAGGAATTTTTTTGAAATACTGCGTTCCCCAACATAAATCTATTTTCTAGTTGTTTGCTTGAAGTAATGAAAACCTTGTTTTGAGTTCTTTGAGTTTCCTTTGGTTTTGGTTTGATTGTTTATGTGTGATTTACGATAGCTTGCTATTATGTCAATATAGGTGTATGCTTATGTGTTTATTGTTTGCTTCGAATATAATTCCCGGAGTGCGAAGCTTGCTATCATGAGTCACTAGCGTTCGAAGACCGTCAGCCAGGCAAGTCATTTGATCATGTTCTACAATACCTATGTTTTATTGCATTAATAGTATTGCTCGCCACCATGCATGCAGTAGGAGAAATTGAATAAGTCTTGAGTGGTATCATGTGGCAGGTTGACCCAAAATCCCTTTGTTACCATTGCTCGGGACGATGTAGTTTGTTTTGCTATGCTCGTAGACGGGGTTGGTTGAGTGATTCATAAGGGAGATGTGAGAGTCAAGATGATGACAACCCCAAGACTTCAAGCTCAAGATGGACTTCAAACTCACTATTGGGGGGAGGACGGTTGACGGGCACCCTGGAAAAACCAGCGGATGGTCGAGATGCATGGAGAAGCGCCATGACATCTTGCGGAAAGCTTCACCCCGCCACGAAGAGACGGATGGATACACCTTGAGCGGAAGCTTACCTGTGCAGCCGCAAGACATTATGGGATCTTGCTTGGTCGACCCTAGGCATGACTCTGGTCGGACGGTGCTACAAGATGTAGAAGAACGGTAGGATTGGATGAGCATCGCCAGCAGTGGCCCAGAGGAACTCTACAGAAGGCCATGTTTTGTTCGTCCCATCTTCAAACACCAGGCAATGCAAGGACAGAAAGGAGGGAATGATTCTTGCGGGTAAAGTGCACAAGACTCTGCAGAGTAGAAACCTAATCGATTAGCCGTGTCCCCGGTTACGGACAAATGAGCCTCTAGAATTGGAGTATTGCGGAAATCTCAACACCGAACATAATTAATTAATTGATAGGTTATTAATGATTTCGGGTATGAGACACTGGTTGGCGGAACCATCTCATTAACAACCAACATTTTGTAGTAATTGCAAGCAAGTCCTTTGTTGTAGGAAAAAATTGGCTTTTTCGCAAAAACATAAAACTTAGAGCCCCACTGCCAAATTGCATATAGTGTTAGAATTATTATTGTTGTTCTCTCTATGACTGGCATATTCAAAATGCTGACCTACACGGCTGGAACGTCTCATGCTGCAGAGGAGTTTTCCGACCAGGAGCGAGGCTACGATCTACGCTCGGTGATTACCCTATGGAGTCGTATGGACTCGCTTTATCGTCTATGCTTCCGCAATTTATTTAGTTTATTTCTCATGAGTTGGCCTTCGGCCGAATTTATTATGATGTAATAAAGACTCGATATGAGAATCGTGTAATAAATTCAGGTGTGATTGAACTTTGAATCTTTTCATCAATGTACCATGTGTGCCAGCATGATCTTGGGATGGTACAGCTACACAGAGACTTGACCGATTTCGGGTCGGGTCGCTACAACCTAGATTAGAAGTTCCGCCGCCGCAGGGCTTCGTAGCCACCAAAAACCAATCTAGACCCGTTCCGGCACCCTGTCGGAGGGGGGGAATCATCTACGGTGGCCATCTTCATCATCCCGATGGCCACCACGATGAGGAGAGATTAGTCCACCCTCGGGGCTGAGGGTTTGTACCAGTAGCTATGTGTTTAATCTCTCTCTCTCTCTCGTGATCTATATCATGGGCTTTGTTAATATAGTCGGATCATATGATGTTTCTCCCCTCTATACTCTTGTTTTGATTAATTGAATCTTTACCCTTTGAAGTTTTGTCATGTCGGGTTGAATGTCCAGATTTGAGAACACATGATGTATGTCTTGCGGTATGAATACTTGAGGTGACAATGGGGTATCTTATTGATTCACTTGATATACATTATGGCACTCAACTTGCGGATTCCCGCGGTGATATTGAGGTAATCTATACATAGGGGTTGATGCACGTTTTATTATATTTTCTCCGATAGAAACTTTGGGGTCTCTTTGTAGTTCTTTGTGTGGATTGAGTATTATGAATATGAATATGCTTTGGTGTTATTCTAGTAGGAAATCTAGGATAGATCAAATAGAAAAAATAGCTTTGCGTTATTTTAGTATGAACTCTTGAATAGATCGAGTGGAAAGAATAGCTTTGAGGTGGTCTCGTACCCTTCAAACAATTTCTATCTTTTGTTCTCCACTAATAGGAACTCATGAGTGATTCTTTGTTACAATTTGAGGGATAATTATATGATCCAACTATGTTAGCACTGTTGAGAGATTGCACTAGTGAAAGTATGGACCCTAGGCCATGTTTTTAAGCATTCAATACCGTTTTTGTGCTCGTTTACTATTTCCTACCTTGCTGTTTTTATTTATTAAGATTATAAAAATACATTTCTACCATCCATATTACACTTTTATCACCATCTCTTCGCCGAACTAGTGCACCTATACAATTTGCCATTGTATTGGATGTGTTAGGGACACAAGAGATTTCTTGTATTTGGTTGCATGGTCGTCTGAGAGAGAACATCTTCATCCTACACCTCTCACGCATTGATAAACCTTAGGTCATCCACTTGAGGGAAAATTGCTACTGTCCTACAAAACTCTACGCTTGGAGGCCCAACACATGTCTACAAGAATAAAGTTGCGTAGTAGACATCTCACAACAGTACCTAAGTGGTGATTTGCTTTATTATACTAACGAAGCTTACACGTTTTCTGTTAAGTTTTTGTGTTGTGAAGTTTTCAAGTTTTGGGTAAAGTTTTGCTGGACTAAGGAATAAGGAGTGGCAAGAGCCTAAGCTTGGGGATTCCCAAGACAGCCAAAGAAAATATTCAAGGACAACCAGGATCCTAAGCTTGCGGATGCCCCGGATGTCATTCCCTCTCTCGTCTTTGTTCACTGGTAACCTTACTTGGAGCTATATTTTTATTCACCACATGATATGTGTTTTGCTTGGAGCGTCATTTTATTTTATTTGTATTTGCTTGCTTTTATTTAGACTAATGTTTTGCATCTTTTAGTTCAACAAAAAGGTCAAGTATAGCCTTTACAGTGCTTACTTTGCAAGTCTATATGTTGCTGTTTAAAAATAAAAACATTGCTGTTATGTTTTGAATATTGGTGAATAGTCAGAAGATGATAAAATCTTGAAATTTTTACACAGTGAGTAACGACAAATTATCTAAAGTGTGGTAATTTTTCAGAATTTTTACACAGTGAGAACGCCGCGGAGTTCTATCGAGCCGAAGGAGGGGGTTCTATGGAGAAGCTATTCTGGTCGCAGTATGCGGCACTAGAGCATCCCGTGTCCTTCGCCGACCAGCTGAAACAGCTAGTGGAGCTGCATACGGTGGCCGAACTAGCCATTAAGGAATTGATAATTTGGCTATGGCCAACCGAAGCTATGCCAGGCAGCTACTTCGGACTCGTGAGGCGGATGGTGAAAGCATGTCCTCGGCTGGACGTCGTCAAGCGCTCGGCCTACATTGAAGGCGTGCGCATGGCCTTCGCCCATTGCAAGATGTGATGGATGAAGAGGGACGCCGTCGAGGTGACCAGAGGGCCACCGGAGGGCAAGGAGTACCGCACACCCGAAAGGTATTTTGCGGATGTCCTAGAGGGGTCTCGCCTTGCGGCAGCACAATGTTCGCAGGACATTGTATTTGAATAAATGTATTCGTGTTGCCTTTGCCTTGTATTATGAAAACAAAGCCTGTTTGTAATATAATTTTGTTATGCTTTTGTTGTTTCCTCCCGTGCGGCCGTGTTGTATCTAATCTGAGGGTTGGCAAGTCGTCGGCTTTTGCCCTCACGTAGGTAGTACGGAGGTGTTCGGGATGGAATCTAAACAATCTTGATCCAATTATATGGTCCTTCAAGGAGTTGTTTAGCGCAACGAACAAGGCAATCAGACTATGCGGCTTAAACACCCTCACTTATCCATAGGAGTTTTATAATAAAGCATGGGCGCAGCCCCTGGTTCAAACCAGAGTGCTGTCATCATCTGATCGGGAAGTGCCGATCTTTCGCATAATGCGGAAAAAATCTCCAACGATTTGTAACCCTCGAACAGCTGACCGGCTCTCGCTGTATCATGACAGTCAGTTTTCGGCTTTCTCTACTAAGGCGCTCATCTGGTCAAGGCCAGGGCATAATCGCAGTAGTTCTCCCTTTACTACCCTAGCCGATTTAGCGAAACATAGGGTAGCAAGCACAGGAGCCGGGCAACCCAACTATTGACCAAAGACATGATTCGGACCCAATGCATATAATGCTAAATTTGGGGTGCCGAACGTATCTTTAAGGAGTGTTCGGACTTTGTTGCCGTATCGTGGGGCGATGGGGAGGCCTTGGCAAATATGAAACGTACCAGAGTGTACGGTTGCTAGGAAATAAGTAATTTAAAGGAAAACAGAGGGAGAACGGAGATAGGATCTGGGGCCCTTGAACTTGGATCATGAACTATTTCCATTATATTTGGGTTAATGCGTCCAAGCACATTGGTACAAAATAATGCAATAAGCAACCGGCTATTTGACACGCCGCGACCAAAGGCGAGCTGCGAGTGGGTCCTGAAAATGGATAGAGTAATCGTTGAGTTAGCCTCTAGGGCTTCTCATGTACTCCTGTCCTCCGTGTCAATCCGGTGTGTTTATCCTTTGACAGGACCATTAATTGAGCCTTCGAAGGAGGCCCTTATAAGAGAAACCTGCAAAAAGGGAAAATGAGATAGTAAAGTTATATGTGTGTCCGGGATCGGTCTAACCAAACTGTAGATCCCGGGCTGGCTTGTGCCTCCGTCGATGTCCATGGAATTTTGAGTGCATAATTATGTACGCGTGGTACGAATGCCACTACTGCATCGGGTCTAGGATGGAGGCCGAATTGCTAATCAAGCTCTTGACGAGCCGCGCTGTCCTGTTGCAGTGTAGTCCGGAACCTCTTAATGATGTCCAAGGGCTCGGCAACCGTACTATGGTGCTGCTTGAGAAGGCCGCTCTGTACCTCTGCTGCTAGGGCGGCGGTGTGTTCCTCTGTTCGGAGGGAGCGTTCAGTATTGCCATTGGCTGTTATGATGCCGCGTGGACCGGGCACCTTGAGCTTGAGATAAGCACAGTGTGGTACTGCGTTGAATCTAGCAAACGCGGTTCGTCCGAGCAGTGTGTGGTAGCTGCTGCGGAAGGGGACGATATCGAAGATTAACTCTTCGCTTCAGAAGTTGTCCGGAGAACCGAAGACCACCTCTAGCGTGATTGAGCCCGTACAGTGGGCCTCTACGCCTGGTATGACTCCTTTTAAGGTAGTCTTTGTTGGTTTGATTAGTGAGGGGTTAATGCCTATCTTCCGCACTGTGTCCTGATAAAGCAGGTTGAGGCTGCTACCACCGTCCATCAGGACTCGTGTTAGGTGAAACCCGTCGATAATTGAGTCGAGGACTAGTGCGGATGAACCGCCATGGTGGATACTAGTTGGGTGATCTCGATGATCGAAGGTGATCGGGAACGACGACCACGGATTGAATTTTGGGGCGACTGGCTCTACCGCGTAGATGACCCCAAGTGCTCACTTGCGCTTCCTTTTGAGGATGTGTGTAGCGTATATCATGTTCACCGTTTTGACTTGAGGGGGAAATTTCTTATGCCCCGCAGTGTTCAGCTGCCGGGGCTCTTCGTCCTCGTCCTCACTTTGTGATCCCTTTTCTTTGTTTTTGGCATTTAAATTGCCAGCCTGTTTGAAAACCAAACAGTCTCTGTTGGTGTGATTGGCTTGTTTATCTGGGGTACCATGTATCTGGCATGGACGATCGAGTATGCGATCCAGGCTGGATGGTCCCTCATTGTTCCTTTTGTAGGGCTTCTTTCGCTGGCCGGACTTGGAGCTGCTGAATCCGGCGTTAATGGTGGTGTCATCGGTGTTGTCGCCATTGCTTCAGCATTTATGTCTATTGCACTGGAGCTTGCCGGTGTTGTTCTTGGCCTTGGAGGGGCCTGTCTCGTTGGCTGTGTTCTTGCTACGAGCCAGCCAGCTGTCCTCACCCGCGTAAAAGTGGATCATGAGTGATGTAAGGGCTGCCATGGACTTCGGCTTTTCTTGGCCAAGGTGGGGTGCTAGCCATTCGTCACGGATGCTGTGTTTAAAGGCCGATAGGGCTTCGGCATCCGGAAAATCAACGATCAGGTTCTTTTTCGTTAGGAACCTAGTCCAGAATTTTCTGGCTGATTCTCCCAGTTGTTGAACTATGTGGCTTAAGTCATCGGCATCGGGTGGCCGTACATATGTACATTGGAATTTGTCAAGGAAGGCTTCTTCCAAGTCCTCCCAGTTGCCGATGGAATTTTTGGGCAGGCTATTTAGCCGGTGTCGAGCTGGCCCTTTGAGCTTTAGTGGGAGGTATTTGATGGCGTGGAGTTCGTCTCGACGTGCCATGTGGATGTGGAGAATAAAGTCCTCAATCCGTACTGCAGGATCGGTTGTTCCGTCGTATGATTCAATATTGACGGGCTTGAACCCCTCAGGGAATTAGTGATCAAGCACCTCATCTATGAAGTAGAGAGGGTGTGCGGCGCCTCTATATCGGGCCGCGTCATGGTGCACCTCCGATGAAGTCCGTATGTGGTTATCGGCCCGAGTGTGACTAGGTTTGTCATGTTCGAATAGGTAGCCATCATCCCGAGTCAGGAAGCGCCCTCATGATCTATAGATTGATCTGGTGTGTCCTACTCTACTGTCCAGATCCTGCCGAAGGTCATCTGTGTGGTCCCGAGCTGTTCTGTCCCTGTTTTTGTGAGGCGGTGGGGCATGCTGTTGTTCGGCCTAAGTTGTCGTTTTATCCCGACCGCGGGATGGTCGGTCCACCGCACTATCCCGACCACATGGTGGCCGGTCCACATTGCGTGAGGGAGTTATGGGATCTGGTGCCTCCTCATCGAACTGAGGTAGCAGTCTGCGCTTTGGGTAACTCTTGGCTGGGAGCTAGAGGCCGTATTCTTCGGCTGCCAGGACATCAGTCCACCTGTCAATGGGCATGTCTTGATCAGCTTGGAGCTGCTGCTGCTTCTTCTTCAGGCTTCTTGCAGTGGCTATTAGCTGGCGCTTGAAGCGCTCCTTCTCGAGGGGTGCCTCAGGCACGATGAAGTCCTCATTGCCGAGGCTCTCATCATCCTCAGAGACTGGATGATAACTATCATCATCTTGGTCATTGGGCATGGCCTGTTTATCAGGGTTATCTTGCCCGTTGTCTTGTTCCTCCTGTTCGGATGCAGCCCCGACAGGGTCTTCATTGATTTCGGCATCGCCCGGAGTACTATTTTCTCTGGTGCCAGTGTTGCCATCTTTTGAGCGACGAGGCTTAGAGCGGCGTTTAGGCCGCCGGCGCTTGGACTGTGTCTCAGAAGGTTTATTCGCAACTGGATCTCCTTTGTCATCGTTGCTAGCTTTTTTAGGTGTGTCGACCATGTACACATCATACGAAGAGGTGGCTGTCCAACGTCCAGTAAATGGTGGGTCTTGGCCTTGCTCCTTGTCGGCATCGTCGTCCATACCGTCGATGTCTTCGGAGCCGTAATCAGGCACGTCGGTTAGTGGCTATGAAGTGGGTGGCTGGTGGGAAGTGAAATTTCCCATCATCAGCCTCTGGCTCGAACCGAACATAGTTCGGCTGTGAGTCCTTCTCCAAGGACAAGTTCTTTAAAGAGTTTAGCACATCACCCAAAGGTGAGTGCTGGAAGATGTCTGTGGAGCTAAATTCTAAAATCGATAACCGATCTAGCTCGGTGTCCGCAGGCGTACTCGGTCTTATAGCCGGAGACGAGTTCGGAGTTCCGTTGACGCAAATATTGCGGGGTGCCGAGTCCGTGTGTGGCTCCAACACTACGGACTCTGTGGCCTCGGATGGCATGATCTGCTCCAGCTCTAAGGCCGTTGCAGCAACAAGGACGTTGCAGCAACAAGGACCATCTCCTGGATGTGATCCGATGACAGATTTAAGTCATGTTCATCGAGGCGAGGGGGAGCGATCGCTGCAGTCTCAAATCCATTGAAGATCAAGTTTCCATGGATATCCACGACGTAGTTCAAGCTTCCAAATCTGACCTGGTGGCCAGGGGCGCAGCTATCGATCTGCTCCAGATGGCCAAGCGAGTTGGCCCGCAGTACAAAGCCACCGAACACGAAAATTTGTCTGGGGAGGAAGGTTTCTCCTTGGATAGCGTCACTATAGACGATTGAAGGGGCCATCAAACCTTTCATTGACGGCACAGTGGAGCTCTCAATGAAAGCACCAATGTCGGTGTCAAAACCGGCGGATCTCGGGTAGGGGGTCCCGAACTGTGCGTCTAGGATCGATGGTAACAGGAGACGGGGGACACGATGTTTACCCAGGTTCGGGCCCTCTCTATGGAGATAATACCCTACTTCCTACTTGATTGATCTTGATGAATATAAGTATTACAAGAGTTGATCTACCACGAGATCGTAATGGCTAAACCCTAGAAGCCTAGCCTGTATGACTATGGTAATGAATATATGCTTTCCAGACTACCCCCCCGGTTTATATAAACACCGGGGGGGTCTAGGGTTTACATAGAGTCAGTTACATAAGAAGGAATCTTCATAATCGGTCACCAAGCTTGCCTTCCACGCCAAGAAGAGTCCAATCCGGACACAGGTACAGTCTTCGGCCTTCATGTCTTCACAGCCCATCAGTCCGACCCATGGATAACGGGCCAGACGCTCGAGGACCCCTTAGTCCAGGAATCCCTCAGCGGAGGATGATGGCGAGGCCTAGGAAGGGGACGAGGCGGAGCCGGGGAAGACGCGACAGTGGAAGCCCGCGCGGAGAGGAGTACGAGGGTTTGCTGGTTCGGCTGCGGTGTGAGGTTGTCGTCGCCGCAGAATAACAGGGGGTGTGGGTGAGTAGAGGGATGGCCTGGCCAGCGATGGGAGTAGTAGGGGGCGGTGAGGCCTCCGCGGCATCGTAGCCGGCCACGGGAGGCAGGAGCACGAGGCACGACCGGCGCTGGTTTGGGTGGCTGGAGCAAGAAGACCAGAGGTTGAAGAAGCACTACGGTCGTTGGATGGACATAGTACGGTCAATGGAGCTAGAATCATGCATATTGACTAAGTTGACAAAGCCCTCCGTCCCCGTCAAGTAAGTAGGCCCACAAGTCAGCCTCCCACTATACTAGGTCCCAGCTAGCAGGGGGAGTATTCAATTTTTTGTGCGTAATAAGGAGGCACTTCCTTGCGTGCGAAGATATAGCTGGTCGGTCCGAGCGGTCAGCGGTGGTAATGTTTTTTTCGTGAAATACAGAGGCCCTTTCGGTTGGTGGAGGAATCGTTATTTTGTGCATAATAAGGAGGCATTTCCTTGTGTGCGGTCGTGGACCCAGCTGTCAGCCTCTCCACGCACAGTCCACTTCAGATGCATGTCGGTCGTTGACCATGTTGACCAGGCCGCGCCAAGAGCACCAGGTCGGTGGACGACGGCGAGGCCTAGGAAGGGAATGACACGAAGCCAGGGAAGACTCGGCAGTTGTTTCCCACGCGGAGGGGAGTACGACTGTCGGTGTCAAAACCAGCGGATCTCGGGTAGGGGGTCCTGAACTGTGTGTCTAAGGCGGATGGTAACAGGAGGCAGGGGACACGATGTTTACCCAGGTTCGGGCCCTCTTGATGGAGGTAATACCCTACGTCCTGCTTGATTGTTCTTGATGATATGAGTATTACAAGAGTTGATCTACCACGAGATCATAGAGGCTAAACCCTAGAAGCTAGCCTATGGTATGATTGTCTATTGTCCTACGGACTAAACCGTCTAGTTTATATTGACACCGGAGAGGGCTAGGGTTACACAAGGTCGGTTACAAGGGAGGATATCTACATAGCCATATTGCCTAGCTTGCCTTCCACGCCAAGGAGAGTCCCATCCAGACACGGGATGAAGTCTTCAATCTTGTATCTTCATAGTCCAACAGTCCGGCAAAAGGAGCTAGTCCGGCTATCTGGAGACCCCCTAATCCAGGACTCCCTCAGTAGCCCCTGAACCAGTCTTCAATGACGATGAGTCCGGTGCGCGGTATTGTCTTCGGCATTGCAAGGCGGGTTCTTCTACAAATACTTCATAGAAGATTTTTGAACACAAGGATAGTGTCCGGTTCTGCAAAACAAGTTCCACACCCCACTGTAGAGAGAATAATATTTCCATAAATCTAATCTGCTGACACGTTTTTGCAGCACAACATCACGTCACGACCTGGTCCTTATCTGAAGCGTTTTTCTCAACCAGCACTGCGCATATTGCGAGGCGGTCTTTCTGTCACATATTGTCAAAGCAGAGATCGTGTCCCCCTTATTACGGGATTCTCATCAATACGGACGTGGGTAACCCATCCACACCATCAATTACGGTGCCTGGGGAATAAGCGGTTTTACCAGGCAAGTGGGGAGACGCATCGCCTCTTTCGCCCTTATAAAGGGACAAGGATTTACTCTTTTCACCCACGCCTTCTTCCTCCTTGCTTACCCATTCCCGCACACTCGAGCTCTAGCGCCAAAGCTCATGTTCTTCTTCTCAAACCACTCCAAGCATGTCCGGAGCAGGAGGCAAGTGGATGGACGGAGGAGAACATCAAAAAGTTACGGGAAGCCGGATATCTGGCCGCGGATATCGCTCACCGGCTGCCAGATGCGGGGCAGATCATCCCAACGCCCGAACCCCATGAGAGGGTAGTTTTTCTTACCCATTTTGTCCGCGGACTGGGATTTCCCCTCCACCCGTTTGTCTGCAGGCTCATGTTCTACTACGGGCTGGATTTTCATGATCTAGCCCCCAATTTCATCCTCAACATCTCGGCATTTATCGTCGTGTGTGAGGCCTTCCTCCGCATCAAGCCCCATTTCGGCCTGTGGCTGAGAACCTTCAATGTCAAACCGAAGGAGGTGGTTGGACGGCAAGCGGAGTGCGGAGGCGCCATGGTGGGCAAGATGCCTAATGTCACCTAGCTTGAAGGCTCCTATGTGGAGACCATAAAGGGGTGGCAATCGGGGTGGTTCTACATCACCGAGCCGCACGACACCAACTGGGTGGCGGTCCCCAAATTCCGATCCAGAATCCCCACATGGCTTACCTCCTGGAAAGAGAAGGGCATGTCCTGGGGTTCTTCGGTAGAGCTAACCGCACTCCAGACCTGCATCAAGAACATGATGAGCTAGAAAATTAAGCTCCTCAACGTGGTCCAGGTCATGCTCTTCCGCCGGATTCTCCCGTGTCAACAACGGGCATTCAACTTGTGGGAGTCCGACCTGGCCAAGCACCAGAGGCTGTGAGAGCTCTATGGCACGACGCACGAGGACGTTTGGAGGGTGCTGTTTAAGGGCGCCGAGGTACCTCCTTCCCTCACCGAGGACCGCAGACTCAACGCAAAGCACCGCGCCAATCTGGTAAGTTTTTATATTTTACAGGGTATCTATTTGCCCCAGTTTAATCATGTGCAGGATCTAAGCCTTCCATGCCTTTAACAGGACTGGGTGAAGACAGCGGAGCAAATCGATTGCCCCGCCCCCTGCCGGAAGATTCTGTCGATGCTCTCCTGACGGAGATGCTGGTTCCAGCACCTTACGAGGTGCCGGTGAAGAAGGCCAATAAGAAGGCCGCGGGGATCCGAAAGGGTCTCCAGTGTAAGGTTGTATCGGACTCATCGTCCGATAACTCCGACGTGCCCTCCTCCCATGAAAGCGAGGAGGAGGAAGAGGAAAGTTCTCCCCCCAGCCGGGGGAGACAAGAAAAGGAAGGCCGATCCAACCGGGGAGGCCGAAGGGTCCAAGAAGGGCAGGACCCTCCCTCCGGACTTCTCCACGACGGCCGCCTACAGCGGCGACGAGTGGCTACCCAGGGTCAAGCCCCTGGTGGAGTTTTAAGTACCCGGACACCATAGTAATTCATGGTATGTTTTACTTTGCTGCTTATCCTCATGCCGAACATGATTATGCAGTCCGTCCCGAGCTCATCCCGACGTATCTTCGTCGAGCGGTTCGTTGGACTCGTCGGATATGAACAGCGGTTCTCTTCCGACCGCCTCCACCCCTCGCCCTACGGACAACGCCGAGGTGTTGTCTCAAAAGGCACCGAGCCAAGGGGAGGTGGTCCTGGAGGCGTCTCGAGGCGACCTCCCGGACCCTCGGTACCAAGGGAGCGAGGCTCCTACGGGCTCCGAGTTCGGCCCCCAGCCGAACACTGCGCCGGAACCTTTGATGGTTCGGGACTGGTAGGTGGACCCCTGTTAAGGGGGGCCAACCACCCATGCCGGTGTCCTATGTCCATCCATAGGCACCGGACAACTTGCTGGAAGCGCTTCGTAGCGCTTCCATCGACGACGAGCACCGCACTATCATGAGTGCGGTGATCGAGAAGGTTCAGTCCGCCAAAAATGGGCTGACCGAGGCATGTGCCAGCCTCCTAATAGGCTTTGAGGTAAGCAATCAAAATATATATAAGAAAATATTACCGCATAGATAGTAGCCCCTGATGCTCTGTTCGGTGTTCGAGAAGAAAGGCCGAATAGAGGATCAAATGATGAGTCAGGAGTCTAATAAGAATATGTCTATGTGTAAGTGCAGGCTTCCCTGTTGGCCGCTGCCGCACGTACTGCAGAGGTCTTTGCACTGAAGCAGGACCTGAGTGGTCCGAGAACGAGCTTGGACTTATTAAGAGGCAGCTCGAGGAGTGCAAAGGTAAGCAATAACTTGTCTACGCTTTGGAAAAGAAGTTCGTTTGTAAAATAATAGGATCACCATGAATTTGCCAGGGTCCGCGACCGAGGTGGCGACCCTGAAGAAGGCGATGTCCGAGGCCGAGGACAAAGCGGCCAAGGAACGCATCGAGCGGGAGAAGCAAGAAGCCTGAGTGGGCGAGGTGCGGCAAGAGCTTGAGGCTCTCGCCAAAAAACACAAGTCCTTGGAACTCGACTCTAAGAGGCGAGAGTCCAAGCTTGCACAGGCGCTTGAAAGCGCCCAGAGCGCCAAGGCTGAAGCCCATAAGGCCCTCCAGGAAATTGATGCGGTGAAGAAGATAGCAGCGGGTAAGGCATTCATTATGCAAAGCAAGCATGTGAAGGAAACTTTCCTTTTTTTACCCGAGTTTGGGGCTCTCCAGGAGCGTTCGCAGATCTTCCCCGTAGTGTGCTGGATGCCGCGGAGTTTTACCGAGCTAAGGAGGGGAGCTCGATGGAGAAGTTGTTCTGGTCTCGGTATACTGGGACCGAACACCCGATGCCCTTGAGCGACCAGCTGAAGCAATTGGTCGAGCTTCACAAGGCGGCCGAATAGGCCATGAGGGGCCTTATAGCCCGGATGTGGCCTGGCGAGCCCTAGTCTGGCAGCTACTTTGGTCTAGTGAGGCGGCTTGTGGAGGCCTGCACACGGCTTGAAGTCATAAAGCGGCCAGCCTACATCGAGGGTGCGCGCAGGGCTTTTGCCCGGGTGAAGGTGCACTGGGCGAAGCTCGACGCCATGAAGCTGGTGAAGGAGGGGCCGCCGGAGGGCAAGGAGCATTACCATCCCGAGATGTACTATGACAGTGTCCTGAAGGGTTCCCGCCTTGTGGCGGATGAATGTGGCAGGGATGTAATTTTTGAATGAACTTGCTCGTGTGATCCTGTAATGTGAAACAAGTTCATCTTTGCTATGCAACACTTTTTTAATTTAGAATATTACCTTCTGTGTGGCCGTTTATAATATCTAAGAGTTGGCCAGTCATCGGCTTCTGCCCCCATGTAGCTAGTACTGGGGTGTTCGGGATAAACCTGAGCACTCTTTACCACAATTTTGGGTCCTTCAAGGGAGGTGTTCAGCGCAATGAACCAGGCAATCAGACTATAAGGCTTTATCACTCTCACTTAGCCATAGAAGTCTACAATTTTAAACTTTGGCAAAGCCCCTAGTGTTCGGAAGGCCGAATTTGGGGCGCTATACTCGCCTAAGCCGGACAAGGCCGGCTCCTCGCCTGAAGCGGAAAAACAATTTAAGGACTTGGGACCTCTTGAACAGCGACCAGTCTCTCGCCTTATCATGACAAACAGTTTTGAGCTTTCTCTACTGAGGCGCTCGTCCGGAAGAACCGGGATGCAATCGCAGTAGTTCTCCCACCGGTACCTTAGCCGATATAGCGGAACGTAAGGTACCAAAGCATGGGAGCCGGGCAAACCCAACATTTGACCAAAGACATGATTCAGAGCTGATGCATATAATGCTATAAGTTCGGGGTGCCGCACTGTCGAAAGTGTTCGGACTTCTTGCTCCGTATTATGGGGTAAACGAAAGCCCCTGGCATACTGACCGTACCCGAACGTACGGGTGCGGATTGTCGTGAATGGACATAAAGGGAAAAAGGAATGAATAATGCAATAATAGACTAATGCTATGCATTGTTATTTAAATAATACGTCGAGGCGTACTGGTACAGGTAGTGCAATAAGCAGAAAGTAGGACTATTCAAAATGTCCTATCCAAGGGCAAGTTGCGTATTGATAGTATAAAGCGGGTATTATTATTGGAGATCACCTGGGGGTTCCCGTGTTTATCTTAGCTTCTTGCCGCCTTGGTTGTTGCTTCCCGTAATCTGACCGGCAATCATACTTCCGGAAAGGGCTTCCAGGGCATTAGGTCCTGAAAGAGAAAAGAAATGATAAAGATATACAGCCCCTAGGACGGTTAAGCCGCATTACAGGACGTGCCCTGATCGTGCCCCCGCCTATGTCCATGGTACTTTCAGTGCGTAATTATGTACGCGCGACACGGATTTCATCGCTTGACTGGGACTGGGACGGGGGCCGAATTACTAGGCGAGCTCTGAACGTGCCAGGAGATCCTACTGCAGTTTACTCCGGACACGCTTGACGGTGTTCGGGGGCTGTATCACCGAATTAGTGGTTTGCCTTAAAAGGTTGCCTTGTGCTTCTGCTGCGAGGGCCGTAGTGTGCTCTTCCATGTGGAGCGAGCGTTTTGTGTTTCCATTCACTGTTATGACCCCCCGAGGTCCTGGCATCTTGAGCTTGAGGTATGCATAATGCGGTACTGCATTGAATTTTAATAATGCAATTCGTCCGAGCAGTGCATGATACCCATTGCGAAACGAGATGATGTCGAAGATTAACTCCTCGCTTCGGAAGTTGTCCGGTGATCCGAAGACCACTTCCAGTGTGATTGAGCCTGTGCAATGGGCCTCTACACCTGGGATGACGCCTTGAAAGGTGGTTTTGCTGGGTTTGATCCTTGAGGGATCGATACTCATTTTTCGCACTGTATCCTGATAGAGCATGTTAAGGCTGCTGCCGCCATCCATAAGGACTCGAGTGAGATGAAATCCGTCAATGATGGGGTCTAGGACCAGTGCGGCGGATCCGCCATGATGGATGCTAGTGGGGTGATTGTTGGATTTCGGGTTCCGGCAGACCCTTGAGGTTCGAACACTGGGGTGCGCGCGGAGATTTCGCCTCCTACCTACCTGCACCCCTCCGCCTCGCTAAGATCTAAACTATGCAAAGAACAACACAAGAGACATATGGTTTATACTGGTTCGGGCCACCGTTGTGGTGTAATACCCTACTCCAGTGTGTGGTGTGGTGGATTGCCTCTTGGGCTGATGATGATGAACTATACAAGGAAGAACGGCCTCGCGAGGGTCTGTTCTTGGCTGGGGCGATGAACTGCTGGGAGGAGTTCAGTCACCTTTCTCTCTCTCTTTCTCTGATCGAAACCCCTCTCTAAAGAGCCTCCTCCTTCTCAGTTGCCCCCTCTTGCGAGTTGCTGATCCTATTTATAGAGGCCCTGGTCCTCTTCCCAAATATCGAGCGGGAAGGGAGCCAAGAATGGCGGGCTAATTTGGAAGGGGACAGCTAGTACCAGCTACCATGACAAAAGTAGTCTTCGCCTGCACAAAGCTCTGGTGATGACGCCATCTCGGCTCCACGATGACCTCCATCTTGTAGTCCTCATGGTCTTGGTCTCGTTGCACCGAAATGGCAACCTTTGCCTGATGCCTCGGTACTCCACGGCTGCGCTTGCCCCCTTTGCACCAAAGAGGAAAGGAGGACACCGCGCGGGCTGGCACCCGCCTGGCGCCCTTGGTCGTCATGGCTTGCATCACGGGCACCTCGTGAGGTACCCCGCCTTGGTCTCTCCGCCTCCTCGTGAGCCAACCTGATGAGGCCGTGCCTGAGGAAGCTCCGCGTTGTCCGCCCCGCGAGGCTTGGCCCCTCGCGAGGGTCTTGGTTTTGTGTTGGTGAAGATGGGCCGCGCTGGGCCCCCTTTTGAGCCACGCCGCGGGCCGCAGGCAGGCAAGTCTGGGGACCCCCGTTCCCAGAACGCCGACAGTAGCCCCCGGGCCCAAGGCGCGCCCGGACTTGGTCGTGCAGGGAGGCGGAAGGGCAAGAGCGAAGCGCCACGGGCCGTAACAGCCTGCGGCCTTGGGCGCCGCATGGCGGTTGATTGGACGTGGGCGCCTCCACTTCCCCGTGGTGCCTCGGCAACCGCACGGACTGGACAAGTCCCTGCCAGCAAAGTGGGTCATGATTACCTGCAATCGTGGAGGTCGGCGGTTGGCCTTCACTGGCCATAAGTACGGAACAGCGCGCGCCCTTCTAGTCCATCCCTCCTTGCTTCTCCTTCTTCCTAATCCTTGCTCCGTCTTGCTGCGATGGCTCCGACCCACCGGTTCTCGACGGCAGAGAAGGGAAAGGCTCCCCGAGAGGAACTAGACCCACTCCCGCCAAGGGGGCCCTTCAGGTGGTGTCGAGGCCTTGGTGCGAGCGGGCGCCACCGGGGTTCCCGCTTCCATTGTACGCCCATGTCGAGGGCCCTGAAGGAGCTGATGCTGACCACCACGGGCGGCGCCGCCGTCGGCGCCGATGGGTCACGAAGGTGTGGATCGTCCCCCCTAGGGTCCACACCGAGGGCTCCTCCCGAGAGTTCGTGCTCCACGTCGCCATTCCTCTTTAGTCTTGGATCCGCCTTCCTCCCTTCTTCGCCTCCATCATCCCGCAGGGGGAGCCCCTGGAGCTCTGGCTGCAGCACGCCAGCTGCAGCACCCTCGCGACCGAGGCAGAGGTCGTGGTCGTTGCCCCGGGCAAGGTCTTCATGACTCGGGGCTGGAGAGAGATCGCCCGGGTTTGCAGGACAAGGGGCGTCTTCACGATCCACTTGGATTACGACGGTGCTTCGGTGATGCTCTTCAAGGTCTTCGATGCGAGCGGGCGCCGGCTGGAGTGCTGCCCCGGGGAAGGTGGACAGGACCCTGCTGCGACAAGGACTGGGCCCGCCAACCGCTCCCTTGGCAGCTCCTCAGGCGGTGGAGGCATCGGAGGTTCCAGCGACTCCGGCGAGCTCTTCGTGACTCCGGAGACGAGCGACGACAGCTATGAGCCCCCGAGCCGGCGCCGCTCCTGGAGCAGGGCGGGCTCGTCGGGCCGCCGCCGACTCTGATCTGGATGGGTTGGCGTCGGTGCTTGACGGCCCACTGTTGATGATGGCGTCTTTTGCAGGGACGCGCGTAGTTTGTGTCCCTTTAGGATCTGTTCCCTGCGAGGAATCAAAAACGCGTCCCATGGGGGCTTGTAAGGTGCCTGTGATCCTGTTTTGTTAATATAACCCTTGTCGTAGAATTGCGCGAGTTGCTCATTCCGTCTTAGCTCAGTCCTCCCTTTCGAACCTCATGAGGGCTTGGTGCTCTGCGCCGACAGGTCCCAGTCCCAAGGCGGCTTCAGCCGTCGCTGGTATGCCAGGTCGTGATGCCGTGGTCAAGGCCAGGAGGTGAGCGACCCGGAGTCCGATAAGAGCCCCTGAGTCGCGATGCTCAGGAGGTCCCCTTTGGCGCCCAAGCAGCCGTCGTTTGGTGAGAAAGGTGAGCGGGGTCGCTAACACGGGATAGCATTAGGTGCGGGGATGGTGCCACGGTAGCTGGCGCTTCTGGGTGATGACTTATCTCGAGAATCAGGGGCCGCTCTTTGGTGTGTCACCGGGTCCGTGCATCGGCAGGCGCGAGGTTGCTCGGCGAGGTCCTCGTGTGTCTCTCCCCTCTCGCTTTTGCTCCCCTTTCTGCTCTACGTCCTCGGGTCCCGGCCCTCGAGCGAGTCTCAGTCGTCGCTGGTATGCTAGGTCACGATGCCGTGGTCAAGGCCAGAGGGTGAGGGCTGGAGAGCCAGTAGGAGCCCTGAGTCGCGATGCTCAGGCACCCCCCCTTTAACGTGCAAGTGATTTGCGTGGACGAGAGCGAAGGAGACACCGCAAGGGCCTCGCCTGACGCAGCTCCTTTAGGAGGTCCTGCAGGTCCATAAAAAAACAAGGGGGTTGCCATGACAATTGACAGTCAGCCGTTGGTTGCTTCCGAGGGGTAGTGAGGCACTGAAGGCTTGACGAGGTGATGCTATGCGGGGCTGCCGCGGCCAGAGCTCAGCCATCTAGGTTTGTCGGCGTTGTAGGGACGGACCCATGCACAAGCATCGTGCCGTTTGGGAGCAGCTCCGTTAGTTGGCGTCAGCTGAGCAGGCAACTAGGTAAAACACATTAGCCGCGAAGGAGTGGATTCGTTCAAATAGATGCTGGGAAGGCGGACATCACTGGGTCAGGCCCGAGCGACTTGGGGACCATGCAGCCCGAGGGGCGCCCCCAACAAGGTAAGCTAACAACACGGAATAAACAGGGATACACGCCGCAGGGACGGACCCACACAGCCTAGGAATAATGCAGCCCTGGGGGGGCGCTCCCAGCTGGAAATGAAACTCGAAAGATGTCACATGATGACGTTGAGGATGAAGGAGCGTCGGTGTAGCAGGCTCGGTGGGCTGCAGGAGCCGATCCTCACGAGCCCCAGGCTTAGGGGCCTCGGGAAGCTCCGGAGGCGCTGGCGGCTCCTCGCGGATCATCTCCATCCCCGCCAGGGCTGCGGAACGCCTGGCCTCTCGTGCCTCCATGATGCCCCTCATGAGGCACTGGTACGTGGCAGCCGCGTTCGGCAAGCCGTAAGGCATGCGAACATAGCTGTGGGGTGGGCCTCCGCAGCGCCCCACTCGCGAGGGCCAGAGGCGCTCCAGAGAGGCGACTCGGTTGAGCCCTGGTATGTCGATGCAGACGCGCAGCCCACCATCCTTGCCTGGATGGGGAGCCACTGCTGGTAGGTGGCGGCCGCCTTTCATGACTCTTGACTCCTGTAGCTCCTGAATGGCCTTGCTGACGAACTCCTGAGGGTCTGGATCTCCTTGCCTTGCTCCTTCTTGAGGGAAACGTGCTTCGAAACACGCCTCCATGTGGTGCCCAAGCGCCTCCCTCGTGACCCTAGCTAGGTCGGTGGCCCTCCAAGGGAGAGCCCCCAAGCCCTGCCTGAGGAGAGTGAAGGGCGCGCTTTCCTATGCGATGGAAGGAGGTTCCCCCTGGGCAGGCGCGAGCCCAGAGGGGCCTGCCTCCTGAGTGGTCGGGCCGGACGATGTATTCTTCTTCTTAGGGGCGGTCTCGGGAGGCCTCCTGCTTCCACGATCCGGGTCTTCCAGTGACGCGGCCTGAAAGGCTCGTTCCAGGGAACACACCGCGTCCTTCTCTTCACAGGGCACCGTGATGACTCCGCCGCTTCCTGGCATCTTGAGGACGTTGTAGCCGTGGTGAGTTACAGCCATGAACTTGGCTAGCGCTGGGTACCCAAGGATGGCATTGTACGGCAGGCGAATGTGAGCGACATCAAAGTCGATCAGCTCGGTGCGGTAGTTGTCGCGTGCCCCGAAGGTGATAGGGAGACGGACATGCCCAATCGGGACCGTGGAGCCGTCGGTGATACCGGAGAAAGGCTTGGTTGGCTGAAGCTGGCTGTAGGACACTTGGAGATTGTTGAATGTTTCCACGGACAGGACGTTGAGCCCTGCCCCGCCATCGATGAGGCTCTTGGTGACCACCATGTTGCTGACGATTGGGGAACAAAGCATCGGGAGGACTCCGGCTATAGCCGCACACTTGAGCTGATCTGCTGAGCTGAACGTGATGGCGCACGCCGACCACCTAAGAGGGCGCGTGGCTTTGAGCCTGGGGAGGACTGCGTTCACTTCGCGGGCGAACTGCTTGAAGATGCGCTGAGAGGCTGGGGCTTGTGCCCCGCCCAGGATGCAGGCGATCGCGTGTGGCTCCTGGAAGCCCCCAGGCCCCTCGTCCTGGTGGCGGTCCTTGTTTCTCCTTGGCTGCGGCGGCAGCGGTGGGAGGCCGGCGTTGCCTTGAGGGCGATCCTCGTGAGGCTGATCCCTCCAGTCTCCCTCGCGAGGCGGGTCTTGCCAGCGATCCTCACGAGGTTGATCACGCCACCCTTGGCGCGGGCCACGGTCTTCCCAGCGTCCTGCGTTCCTTCCTCCTCCTCGACTGTAGCCCCGGTCACCGCGGTCAGGGCGACGGCCGATCCTTCCTTCTTGCACGGCTCGGAGCTCTTGACATTCGTTGGTGTTGTGGGTGTGGAGGTCATGGTACACACAGTACCGGCTGCCCTTGGAAGGTTCGGGCTGATCTCTGCCCCGCTTGGTGTCTGGTTCTGCCGCGAGCACGGCAGCCCCCTTGCACTTCACATCCTTGGCCTTGGGCTTCTTCTCTTCTGGGTCTGCGGCAGGCAGCTCGAGGAGGGAGAGACGCCCTTCCTCGGCCCTGGCACACTTGGTTGCCAGGTTGAACAGCTCCAAGGAAGTGCACAGGTCTTCATGCATCGCCAGCTCCTCCTTCATCTTGATGTCGCGCAGGTGTCGGAGAAGGCTGAGATGGTGGCCTCCTTAGTTACCTTGGGAATCTTGAGGCGTGCGTTGTTGAAGCGCTGGATGTACTTCTGCAGGGTCTCCCCGGGCTGTTGCTTGATGCGGCGCATGTCGCTCACGGCGGCTGGCCGGTCGCGAGTGCCTTGGAAGTTGGTGATGAAGCGGGTGCGCATCTCGTCCCAGGAGGAGATTGTGCCCGGAGCCAGGTTCAGGAGCCAGGTGCGGGCCCCATCCTTGAGCACCATGGGGAACCAGTTCACCATGACCTTCTCGTCTCCGTTGGCAGCTTCCATGCCTAGCTCGTAGAGCTGGAGGAACTCCACAGGGTCAGCCGTGCCGTCGTAGGGAGGAGGCAGGTCTGGCTTGAACTTGTCGGGCCACGCGACGCTGCGTAGCTCGGCGGTGAAGGCGCGGCAGCCTGTTGTGGCCACGGGAGGCCTTGGGTGACGGGGAGCTTGGTCTTGCATGTCCCCACGCGCTGCAGCTGGGAGCAGCGCGGGGTCTTAACGCGCAGGAGCAGGAGCATGGTCGCGACGTGCTGGAGCAGGGAGCGCCCAGGCAGCTTCTTGCGGGCGAGGGACTTCTTGACAGCTCTGCTCTTGCCGCGCTGGCACCTGCTGGAGCGGGTTCCGCCCAGGGGCCACGCACCTTGGAGCCATGGCGCCTTCCTGAGGAGGAGGTGGTCGGGGCGCCGCCGGAGCTTCATCGCCCGAGCGGGGCGGGGTGCGGTGCAGCGGAACGGACGGCGCAGGAGAGCCCCCTGCGGCGCGGACGAGCTCGGCGACGCGGTCGAGCCATTCTTTGTAGACGTCATCAATGGGACGGTAGTGGAGGAGCTCGTTTGCCGCGATGAGTGCAGCCCGAGCTTCCATGGGCGTGCGGAGCGCGCGGGATGAAGAACAGCTGGGGTGAGCGAGGGAGTTGCGGTGCGGCCGTCTTGCCGCACGGACGGATGCTGAGACGATGCTTGCTGCTCGTCCCCCGCCGGGCTGGTGGCGGCGTTGACGGCAGGTGACGGGGAACGGCGAGGACGCCCACCGACAGGGGCCGTCTGGGCGACGCGGGAAGCGAGAGCGGCCCGACGCTCGACGCGGGCCCGACGAGCGTCAGACATGGGCGTGACGGTTGGAGGAGAACGGGGTGGGGGAAGACGAATCCCGGCGCACCCCTACATGGCACGCCAAATGTTGGATTTCGGGTTCCGGCAGACCCTTGAGGTTCGAACACTGGGGTGCACGTGGAGATTTTGCCTCCTACCTACCTGCACCCCTCCGCCTCGCTAAGATCTAAACTATGGAAAGAACAACACAAGAGACACAGGGTTTATACTGGTTCGGGCCACCGTTGTGGTGTAATACCCTACTCCAGTGTGTGGTGTGGTGGATTGCCTCTTGGGCTGATGATGATGAACAATACAAGGAAGAATGGCCTCGCGAGGGTCTGTTCTTGGCTGGGGCGATGAACTGCTGGGAGGAGTTCAGTCACCTTTCTCTCTCTCTTTCTCTCATCGAAACCCCTCTCTAAAGAGCCTCCTCCTTCTCAGCTGCCCCCTCTTGCGAGTGGCTGATCCTATTTATGGAGGCCCTGGTCCTCTTCCCAAATATCAAGCGGGAAGGCAGCCAACAATGGCGGGCTAATTTGAAAGGGGACAGCTAGTACCAGCTACCCTGACAAAAGTAGTCTTCGCCTGCACGAAGCTTTGGTGATGACGCCGTCTTGGCTCCACGATGACCTCCGTCTTGTAGTCCTCATGGTCTTGGTCTCGTTGCACCGAAATGGCAACCTTTGCCTGATGCCTCGGTACGCCGCGGCTGCGCTTGCCCCCTTTGCACCAAAGAGGAAAGGAGGACACCGCGCGGGCTGGCACCCGCCTGGCGCCCTTGGTCGTCATGGCTTGCGTCACAGGCACCTCGTGAGGTACCCCGCCTTGGTCTCTCCGCCTCCTCGTGAGCCAGCCTGATGAGGCCGTGCCTGAGGAAGCTCCGCGTCGTCCGCCCCGCGAGGCTTGGCCCCTCGCAAGGGTCTTGGTTTTGTGTTGGTGAAGATGGGCCGTGCTGGGCCCCCTTTTGAGCCACGCCGCAGGCCGCAGGCAGGCAAGTCTGGGGACCCCCGTTCCCAGAATGCCGACAGTGATCCCTGCGATCAAAGGTGATCGACCATGGCGGAGGATAAAGTGTTGTCGCCAATGTGCTGGGCTGGGTTGGACATTCTTATTGAAAAATAAAAATGGACCAGATCTATTTACGACGTTGACTACGATTTGCATGGGTCCGCTGGTTGCAGGAAGAAAAAGTTGGGAGAAAGAAGACTGGTCGCTATCTTTGCCGAAGAATAATATCGACTGAATGTAACGACACTATCATAGGAAATAATATCCTCCTGTTAAATCATGAATTTAAAGAACTGGTGCATGAGCATTTAGCTTTATTTATTTACTTATTTATGTTTAGGGGACCATGAGCATGTACCTTGTCCGGATTCATGTGAGAGCCTCTCTTATAGTTAATTATGGGCTTCTCTATTGGGCCTTCATCAGTGGGCTGCATGTTATCAACAAGTGGAAAATGTGTTCCGTACGAAAAATAGTATGCGCTACGTACGGTACGGGGCACTAAAGGATCGAACCGTGCAACGACTTCCAAAACATTGTGTTTGTCATTCTAACATCACATTTATTCAACCAGCAGACAAAATATACTACTGATTGTACATTGAAAATAGTAGCATCAGCAACCAGGGTTGGGGGTGCAACAGAAGCAGTAAGCAGGCCAGAAGAGTGAAGACGCAGCTCTCTCTTCCAAACCAAACATCAGCCATCATTACAAAAGGGCTACCAAAAAAGAACAAGTGTATGCATCAAACTAAATAAAGATCCTACTACACCAAGTGTACGCATAACTAACTGGCTTAGTTAGACGTTACTATTTATTAAGCTGTGGAGATTGGCTGACGGCTTGAACCAGATGGGTGCCTGACGGGGGAAACACCAGCCAGCAGGTCAAAGTCTGATACTTGCAACCCTCTCTCCTACTTTGGGCTGCTGAGCGTGGCAACACATATCAGGGTATGGTGCATGCAGAGACACATGGTACGCTGTGTACACACAATTTTTCCTGATGAACGAAACCGCGCTACCATCATGATCCTTGCCGTCGGTTATCTCCTGGTTAATCGGATAATTCAGTCCGACAAACAGAGAGCGTGTACCAAGGCTACTTACCAACCTCCAGTCAAAAATTCCTGAAGGCCCAGAGAAGCTGGGATCCTGCTCAATGACCTTGCAGTGATTGTGATTGTATTCCGCGAAACAACACGTCTGGTACGTGCGAATGATCATCAATCATTTGCCGTCATCTGATCGAGCCAAGAACCACCTGCAACTGCCATGCCGCTTTTCTTTGAAATGTTCTGGGATTAGGAAGGGTAGGGACACCAAGCGGCCTACAACATCATATCAAGTTGGATTCAAATAACCCTCAAAAAAGTTGGAGTCAAATAAAAAAGGGCTCTTGATGTAGTCAATCTTAAGAACAGCATGTTATGAGCATGAATATTTTTTCAGTAAATGTTGATAGTAATATAAGCAAGCCATCATGATATCATAGGAAAGTAACATACTGCTGTAATAGCCATTTGTAGCGATGACTGGAGTAGGCCAGCAATACGTCCAGCCATAGAAGGAGTCGACAGCGTAAATGAAGCCCTTGTGTTCAATGGGATCAGAGAACCATGGAGGATGTATGATCCTGCGATGGATGTGTAGATTTATCCACTTACCGCAGTGACCTGTCAGATAGGCGAGACCGCGGTTGAAGAACGCAATTAGCCTGAAGTCTTTATAATTCGCAGATCTTTTGGGCATTTAGCAGATTACAACCTTGAGCAAATAAAACTTGGCATCATGTTGGCTACTGTAAGATTCCGAGTATTCTAGGCCGCAGTGCCAAAGCAGTGCAGTGTTAATCGAAGGAAGGGGGATCAATCGCCGGGTGTAGACCTCCACGAGCATCCAGCTGCCGCTACCGTCGATGAGCACCATCCAAGACGTGTTCATGTCGACCCAGTACATACCGTTAATGTAGTTGAGGGTGATGGGGATCGGATCGCAGTCAAGGGGGTTGATGCTTTCCACCCTACGATTGTTATGCTGCGTGACACGCCGTTTCTGAAGATCAGGCGGCATCAGCAAGCAAAGAGCTAGCTTAAAAAGCTCCGGCCTAAGGGCTTTGAGTAAAGGGTACAGCCCCAACGAGCATGCGCCGAGCGACATGGTACTGAGATTGTCCACACACGAAACATTGAGCTAGATTACCTCTGTGGGGAGCGAATTCCAGCCACTCTTTCAGCGGACGCTACTCGATTCTGCCATTGTTAGTGCTTGGGTTTCGGACGAGGGGGAGGCGCCTTAGTGGGGATGGAAGATTGGACGAGGGGGAGGCGCCTTAGCAGGGATGGAAGAGCAAACAAAGATGGAGAAGCGAATATGTGCTATGGGAGTGGACCGGTAATGATGACTACAGCACGCCGCTTGACTTACGAGACACATACCAGCAGCGTAGGGTCATATCGAAGTCAGACAACTTGCTTGAGTGATCATAGTACTGGTCCAATAATTGTTATATCAAAAGTAAACTGTTTGGAGTGAAACATAAGATATTTTTAGTGATACGCATATCAAAAGTAAACTATTTTCTTTCAAATTTTGAATATATATTAGTCTACTTTGGATCCGTTGCAACAGACGGGCTCATTGTTATAAAGTTTATCTCTTGCATTCTCCGCAACAACACCTAGTGTTACTGGTCCGGGCCGGATGCTCGCAGCGCGATGACCTGGTTTGAATTATGTCCTAAACTTTAGCTTTTTATATATTTTTTTAATATATACTATACTTCTTTTGCTACTGTACTGGCAGGGAACCACAGAGTACTTAGAATACATGATTAAGGATGGATTTGTTTCTTTTTAACTTTCTGTATGAATCTGTAGCCAGCCGCAAGTCATGTACACTGTACTGAGAGTGGAACCCACAGAGTACTTACAAGATTAAGGATGCAATTAACTTTTTATAGAGGGAGAATCATACACGCAATTAACTCAAATGGATTTGGACGTGACTCTATTATTCTCCAACGGCAACCGGCAAATTTCCTCCGCGGCGGAGTAGGTTTCTTGTTTGCATGCGGGTTTAACGAGGGGTTTGATGGAGGCGAGGAGGCATGTTCAGCCGGGCGTGCAGTGGATGGCGCATACTATTCAGAATTGGTACACTGTATATTAGTATAGATATAGATAAAAACCAAAGAAGAGTAGTAGAGATAGAGATAAGAATAGAGACTAGGGAGGAGAACCATCTACTGCTTCGTGGGCCTACTCCTGCGCTCCATTCGGTGTCCGCAACGTCCCCTACAGCCACTCCCTCCTGCACTCCATTCGGCGGGCGCTGTTGAAATTTGGGGAGCGCACTCTCACGACTGCTAGCAGCGACAACTTCTTCCCCGACCTCGACAACCTCTTCCTCAACAACATGGGCGACAACCTCAACGCCAATGGTGCTGCTCCTGTTGCACCATATGTGTTTATGTCCTTCCTATTCGAAATCGTGGTAGAATTCATGTTTCTAGTCTGTGTCCTAGATTCGATCTGTTCATCTACTATGCTAGTCTGCATGATTAGTTTAATCTCTGTTATAGCCTTCATGATTTATTTTGTGCTTATTCTGACTAAATCTCATAGTAACTTGCTCATATATTCAACTGGCGGAACGTCCCCTACAACCACTCATGTTTCATGGACGGCATGGTCGATGCCTCCAAGGAGCCCTTCGTCTACTGCTATGAGTGCCCGGTGCCGTTTTGGGGCTCGCCGGCGGACATCGTGCATCACCTGACGCAGGCGTGCGGCGAGCACTACTGGCCCATGGCAAAGAACATCAAGTATGAGACGTGCTACCCGTTCACCGTGCCGGAGTCGTTGGAGGATCACCGCCGTCTGCTAGTCTCGGAGGAGGACGGCAACGTCTTCCTCTTGATCGTGGGCACCGGCAAGGCCCGCGCAGGCCGCTGCCCCATCTCTGTAGTGTGCGTCAGGGGCGACGCCGCTGACGTTGACACTGACACGAGGCCGATGTACGGGTGCGTGCTCACTATTACTACCCCTCGGAGGTACGTGGGCGGCGACACTGGCTACGTCAAGCTGACTTGGACTCTGCCGAGCTAGGACCTTCCCGCCGATGTGGACATGGAAGACGCACGGTATTATTTGACCCCAACAATGTGCACGGGGACTCCAAGGAGGTTCACCTGGACATCTGCATTATCAAGTTAAATGTTGATCGTTAGTCTTTGCTCAATGTAATCCGTTGTCTAAGCATGTGGAGACTTCCATGCATGATCTTGCTCTATTGGAGTATCGCACATGGATAAAAGTGTATCCATTTATGGTTTAGTCTAGAATCTTCCTTGTATGAATTTTTACTACAGTACTAGTGAAAGACTTATGATGAACCATTTCTTACATATCCTCTGCCCCCTTCCAAGTCATCCTGATTTAATCCCTTCGTCTAGGTGTATAAGGGCATGGTTAATACTTAAATAGTATAGCCAACTATTGACTATAAGAAAGTGCCATATCATCTGTAGCCAACATGTATACCAATGGATACTCAAAAAGAAATTCTTGTTGATCATTTGTTGCAAAGCACAATAAGAGTTATTTCTTCACAAGTTTTGGATGCAGGTTGAACAGTTGAACGCTTTTGTTTGCAAAAGATACTTTTTTATCTATTTCACCCGGATGTTTGTGAGCTCTAGAGATGAAATAATATCCGAAGAAACCTATGATACCCATTACACATGAGATGACCCCCACATCCTTTGTCAAAATAAAAAACTCCCCGATCAATGCATTTCACTCTTCCATGCAACGCATGGGCACCTTACTATAGATTAGTACGACCAAAAATTGAACTAACATTATATATAGTACGATAAATGATGATGCATGTCACCTAAAATTATATCATTGAAAACTATGTTCAAATATGAATCCAACGATATTGTTTTTGTTGACATGCACTAACATTTTGTCAGTTAAATCTTCAGTCAAATTCAATGGGGGATAAACCACGACAGATGTAGTAAACCACAACCGAGTACTAGTGTAGAGGGCCACGTTGCACGGGAGTCTCACCCTGCTCGTGGTGCGGTAGTAAAGCCGTCATATCACAAATCCCAACCACTCCCAGTAATAAGTGGCCTGGTAAAATAAACGGACAAGCAACCATCACATCCCTCCGTCTTTTTTGCATTTCATCTCTCTGCATTTACTTTCTCCGGTTCATCTCGCACACTCGATCCCTAGCTACTACTCCTAGTATCCCTAGCTACTACTCCTAGGGCCAGTTCTTTTGGCGGCTTCCCCGACTTTTCCCATAAGACTAGTCACAGTGGAGAGTAACTTTAAGGTGCCTCACTCATTTATTTGGGCTTATAAACTACTACTTGTAGTACCTTCGTTCTGGTTTATTCCTCACCATTGTAATTTGTGCTAAATTTTGACCAAAGATAACATTTCATTAGTTAAATTTATGATCAAAATTTGACACAGATTACAATGGGGACCAATAAACCAGGACGGAGGTAGTAGTTATGGGATTACTAATCTAGAAGCCTAAAAGAATTGGCCCCTGGTACTCCTACTAGTAGTAGTACTCAAGTTGGAATTCCAATTGCACATCACAACTTGTTAGGCAAAAAAATTGATACAGGGTGTAGGAAGCGGTTTGGGAATTTGCATGCCTTTCCGACCAGTGAGATACTTCGTACAAAGTACGACAGAGAAATAACCACAGAGAAGGAAGCTAAAAGTAAACAATCAAACGAGCATTTTTGCATTTGTTTTGCATTGAATCGTTTCACAAGCTTGACTAGTGTTGTTTTTCTACTTTTACAAAAACCGCATCGTAATGTTAAAACATGCATTTGCACATACATAAGTAATAATAGTACTCCCTCTGTCTAGGTGTATAAGTCTTCCCTCCTTCTTGGTCACGGTGCACAACCAAAAATGACTTATTGACCTGGACGGAGGGAGTAGCACAGTCGGCAAGCATATATAGAGAGAGACGTGTAGTGCGATAGTATATAGTAAAGTTTGTGCTATATGCACGTACTTACAAAATGCGTACGAATACACAAGGTTTCCAAACTTTCCCTTTTACATACTTAATTAAGGACGATAATAATTCCTGAACGTTCGGGATTTATCATTTGCGTCCCAAAACTAATGAGATCGCCTTACGAAAGAAAAATTATACACGTAATAAAAGCCACGACGCTCGCAAGAGCGCTTGCGGCGCGCCACGAGTGCCCTGGTGTGTGGCCATTTCCCAGCGCGCCGACACAACGCCTCTTCCTCGGCCTCGCAACTCGCGAGGTGCTGATTGGCGGCTTGCCGGTGGGCGAGCGCGATCTCATCGGTGTGGTGATCCGGCGCCAACAGGTACTCCTCCTTGCTGGAAGCGTGCACCCGATCCACGTACCGCCAAGCGTAGATGAGGCGGTTGGGCCCGACTGCACTTAGGGCTTCGGCACGGGCGTCCTCCGCCACCCTCATGGCCCTCGCACGAGCCTTCTGCCAAAGAGCCAATTGCCTGGCTCTCTCGGACGCGACATAGGCCTGCCAGACAGCTTGTTCCGCGGTGCGCTTCTCTTCCTCGGCCTTCTTCTCCGCCTCTATTTTGGCGCCCTTTGCTGGTGGCGAAGCCTCCCACAAGGCGACATCCATTTCCTTCCAAAGCTCCTCAAGGCTGGGGGCTCGGTGGGCGGCGCGGCGTTCTCCTCGTAGCGGGGAGCCGACGCGTCCTCCGACACGCGTGCTGGCGAGATTGGGAACGCCGACGCATCCACCTCGACGCGTCGCGGCGAGGAGCGGAACATCGACACGTCCTCCTCGACTAGTGGCGGTGAGGAACGGAACACCGACGCGTCCACCTCGACGCCTCGCGACGAGGAGCGGAACGCCGACGCGTCCTCCTCGACTAGTGGCGGCGAGGAACGGAACGGCGACGCATGACTGTCTGCGCGGTGCAGCGAGGGGCGCCTAGGGCTTGGGAGGGGCGATGCCATGGTGGTCGACGTGAGAGGGAGGGGGAGGCGATAGCGATGAACGTGAACATGAGGGGGAGGAGATAGCGATGTCGTGGGAGGCACAATATTTATAGCGAGCAATGGCACACCTACGTAAGATATGGACTGAGCTGCACTGACTTAACTGTAGGTCCAGTTGCGTCACTGACATGTGGGCCAGACCCCTGTTGGGCCCATATGTCAGTGACCCAATGCACCTGCAGTTAAGTAACTGAAGCAATGTGCCGGAAGATATGTTGCGTGATTAACGTAACAACTACTCCCATCACATGCTCAGATTTCAAGGTGCATTAATTCATTGCATGCGGGGATTATGAGAAACCTGACCAATGCATGTACTTCATGCATGCATGCATTGCAATTAATGCATTGGTAAACACAATTCTTTGAGAAAAAACGAGCGCACTAATTGAGTGCTTTTACAAACCATGAAAATTATTCCACCGCTCATCATCTACCTTGGTTGGTGAGATTTTTGAATTGAGCCCTATAAACCGGAAAGGAGGTAGTACGTGGGCATATTTGTTGGAGTAAATTACGGGGGAGGGAAGGGGTGGAAATATTGCTGGTCACAACGGATTGGATGAACGCGGGGGGGGGGGGGGGGAGTCATGCATGCAAACAATTTCCACACAGGGTGGAGTGGTGGGACCGCCGGAGGAAGAAGGAGAGTCTGGCAGGCATATTGTTTCCACACATGGAGAGGAAAAGATTTGGAGACAAACGGGCTTCCTGCAGGTATGGGGAGCGGTGCATAATAAGTCTCATCTTGCATGCCAGGCTAGGTATAGTCTCAAGTCATTAAAAATATACACTGCCCACACATGTTCATATTTCAAGGTGCACTAAATTATTGCATGTGATGATTAAGGCTGGCCATAATGGTGGTATCTTAGCTGGTATCATGCACACGGGAATAGCAAACATGCTGATGTGGCAAAGAATTAAAGAAGAGAGGGGGGGTAGAGTAACTAGTGTTCATGCATGCATTGGTAAACACATTTTTTTGTGAAGAACTACAAAAACTATTCCACCGCCTCTATCTTGCTAAGGGTAGGTGAAAGTTTTGAATCGAGCCCTTTAAACTAGAAGGGAGGTAGTAGTACTCTAATAGATAACCTTGGCCCTGTTTGGATCCATGTGTTAGAGTTAGTTTGGGTTAGTTTGAACTCAACTAACCCAAAAAAATATAACCCACCCAAGAGGTGCTTATTTGGGTTAGTTCTTCTCGGGACACTAAAAACACATTTTTCTCTCACTCTCCCCGCAGCAGATCCCTCCCCACTTCCTCGAAGCTTCTCATCCTCTCCCTCCCTCCCTCCCTCCCTCTCGCACTGCCCATGAAGGCACCTCGCCGTATCGACGCTCCATCTAACCCTGTCATCCAAACACCTCTTTCGCTAGAGTTACTTCAGGGTTAGTTTAGGATTAGAATCTTTAACTCGTCTAACTCATCTAATAGTAGCTCTTATAGTCATTATAATAAGTATTGTAGATATTGATATTTTTAGTATAAATTTGGTCAAACACTTTACAAACGGTTGACAGAAGTAGAAAGGACCAGAGGGAGTATCATGCACGCGGAGTAGGCAAAAAAATTGCTCATTTATAGCCGGTCGAAGTCTCAAAGGGCGCGACCGCGCGAGGGATGCGCGATGGTTGACGGAATTAAGTGAAGTTACCCACGCGCCGGCATGGCGTGCAAACAGGCAGAAACTATACCGTCAGGCCTACGATACGGGTCTAGTAGACATGAAATCTACTGGGTCCCGCATAGTTCTCGAGAACTCTTTGGGGGCTTGCATCCGTTTATCCACCGGGCAAGCCAGCAACCCCACGCCGTTCGCACGCCCTACTCGTCCCCGTCTTCTACTAGTACAATACCTTACAGCAGTTCGCTCCCAGTTGTCCTATCCTTTCACATTACACCAGTTCAACTTCTCCTAACCCTCCTCCAAAATCCATGGCCTCCCAAATCTCCATGGTCGCCGCTGAGTACCAGGTTAGAGCCATCACCGGCGATGAGTTCTTAGTCATCTACACTCATGGATCCATGACGGTGAAAGCATGCCTTGCTCGCTTCCTACGCATGTTCAACAGTTCAACGGATGAGTGGGTCGCTGGGCTAGATGTTGAGTACACCACAATCCTGCAAAGAGAGAAGAAACTAAAGGAGGCAGAGAAGAAGAAGACCACCGTGATCTAGGTTTGCGTACATAACGTGTGCTTAGTCTACCACATATGCCATGCCGATGTTGAGTGCCAGGATTTTAAGAACTTCCTCAAGGATGGAAGAGTGAAATTCATTACTGTGGACTTTAGGAACAACAGGGATGTCCTGGGTCGGATAGGCCTCGTTGTAGGCCAGCCCTTCGATCTCTAGAAGGCAAGCCTGGTGTCCTCCTCTCAGCCTTCAATGCTTACCCTGGCACCAGCCATGATTGATCCTTCGTACGCTAAACTAAAGAAACCTCACCACGAGTTTCATCATGCATGGGAGTCGAAGACATTAGATGAAGATCACATCCTGTACGCAGCAATGGATGCCTGCCTTTGTTTAAATATCTACAAGGGTTGGATGAAGAAGCAGAGCCCAGTGTCTGGTTCAAGCAAAGAAGCGTCGCAAAGAGGAAGAGGGACGAGGACGAAGACGAGGACGTGGACTCGGACTCCGAGTAGGTGGCAGTGTCGTCGCTCATGCTGGTTCTATTGCAGTGTCAAGCGGACTAGCTGCTTACTTTATTTTCAAGGGTGTGTTGTGCTGAGGCCCCAGCAGAACTATGTTTATGTTCTTTCTCGTTATTTGAACTCTTTAGTACGTACAGTAGTACTAGTACTATGTCTTACTACTATTCTTCTTGCAGTTGGTACTACTGCTCGATCTTCGTGTTCCTACTGTACTTAATATGTTCGTACTAGTCGTATAATTTGGGTCAGTCGATTTATGAAAGAAGTTCGACGGAGCGAAGGAAGAAGACGGCAGAGAAGCTACCCCAGTATCTATATTAGGGTGGCAGGGTGCCCATGATCTATCTTATGAGTGTTGGGTGTGGAATACAGTTCACCGGAAAAAAATGGATCGTGCCCGGGGTTAAACGGATGGCGGGGGTGGGGGGAGCATGGCGGTAGCAGGCGGTTCAGGGGAGGGCGCGGGAGCGGCGACAGGCGGTTAGGCATGTGGCAGGCTGAGAAGATGAATCATGCATCAATTTTGGAGGTTGGAGAAGCCCTTCTAGCCATCCATGTTGCATCAAACGGCTCACAAGAGTCGACTAACCCAAATTGCTCCTTCAGATTGCAGGATCCACATGGCATTCAAGGTCTCGAAGGTATATTCCGCGTCCGCACCAGGTTTTCGGGATCGACGCACGCGTGACCGGCTTCTGCCGTGACAGCCACCATGTGTGCATCCTCCACGCGGGCGGAGATGACAATGACACACTAGTTCCTCCTCGCCGGCGTGCTGGAGCACTCGCTCGTCCTCCTCTTCGTACGCTGCGTGCATAGACGCAGCTCCACCAGCTGCTCGTGTGCTTGGCAGCGCGGAGTCATTGCGAGGAGGGACTACACACGATGTGAGCGGGCGAGCCTTCGGCTTGGCGGCGACATGGTGGTGATGGGTGAGAAATAGTTGGCCAGAGCAGGCGGGCGCCGGCATGTGCAACGGCGGCGGCATATTGATGAGTGCGCGTATGGGAGCTTAGTTTAGTTTTATATAGGGTTGGTCAAACTTAAAAGAAAACCATACTAGTACACGTAAACATTAGACTTAGGCAGCGCTTTTATTAGTTACCACAACCACGATACGGAATCCTGTGCAAGCGCGTGAACCGCGGCCGCGCGGTCGATTGAACGATGCGTCACCGTGTCGCGCTCGAAGGACATCCACCGAACCTTTTTGTGTGTGTGAAAACAATCCCCGAATATTACTCAACTTTTTTTCCTAGAAAAGTTCTTGACGCTACAATATTTCCATATATTTGAATTTAGCTCCAGTTCGTGTTTATTTGGATTTGGACGTTTTAGGTGCGCCCTAGTTTTTTTAATACTGATTTTGTGTGTGTGACTGAGAGAGAACGTGTGTATGTGTCCATATGTGTGTTGTGGCGGAAGGGCAATGTGGAGACAGTGTGCGTGTGATAGAGACATAGAGAGGTGTGAATGTGCAAATGATCATGCATGAGTGAGACGTAGATAGATGCCGATACGTTGTGTACTTGTGTATACATGAGAGAACGGTCTTCTATTTTAATTGTGTGTGTGTGAGAGAGAGAGAGGAGCATCCGTAACACAACAATCATCTCTCTCGATTCGTCCGTCCCTCGCACGATCGCATGTAACACATGCATCAACGCGCACATTTTGACACCCTCACCCGGCCCCTGCCCACCTCAAGGCCCGCACATCGCTCTCTATCTCGCACGCACAATCTCTTCGTGAATACCTTGTTTAGCATGTAGCTTTCCGTCACATACACACACATTTCTCTCCTTAGCTTTCTTTTCTCTCAATATCTGACACACACACACAGCACACATCACACACACACCCTCCCCGAGCACACAATTCATCCCCATCCAAGGTTATATGGCGACCACTCTCGCTTGTGCTTCTCTGCACCCCAACATGCACAACACCTCAATCTTCAAAGAGGGCATCGAGGAGATCGAAGACGGCGACCACACTGCGCTAGAGAATGCGGGGCCATTTGGAAGCAGGATGATGTGACGACGGCTGACTGACTCCTCCCCCCACCCTCTCTCTCTCGCACAAAATTACCAATCCCTCTCTCCCCCGCACAAATTTATCAATCCCTCAACCCACGAGATCCTTCCCCTCTCGTCCATGTTTTTCCAGCTCTCTCATCAAACCTGTTGTCTCTTCTCCTTCCACGTGTACAGAATCCGGATGCACACGCATCTCACGTATATTACATGTCTCCATCTTTCTCACAGACCTAACTTCTTCCTCTCTCTTTCTCTCTCTATCTCCCTCTCTCTGTTTCGTTAGGTTTGTCTCCTACTCTCTCGTCCACATACATACAGTCTTTCCCGCCCTATCTGCTCCATCTTCGCAAGCTCTCTCTGCACGTTTCATTCACACATTGGGATATGTTCAAAATGTTGCTTTTATAATGGCTGATGTAGAGTTATTGTTGGTTTTGTTGCATCCTACAAAGTAATAACTATGAAATGCATTTTGATTGTCATTTGACTGGGATTATGCGAGTTTGAGCATGTTGTGAAGTACTATAGACCTCGTATACATCTTGGAATTCGACAATGATTGTAACTATTGAATTGTATAGACCATTACATTCGAAGTCAGTAGCCTAATATATTTATTTCACAATTTCAACAAATGATTAATTCACTACATACTAAGAAAACAAATGTGTACACCCTCCATTTTTATTTAAGTCCGCGTATTAGCATTGGTCAAAGTCAAGTTTTGTAAACTCTCAGAAAGTTTATAACAAAAAATATTAACATATACAATAACAAATAAATACCATTAGATTCATTATTGAATGTACTTTCACATCATACATATCTGTTATGGTAAATGTTTATATTTTTCTATAAACTTGGTCAAACTTTAGGAAGTTTGACTTCGGTCAAACCTAATATGCAGAGTTTACTAGTACTACTCGCTAGTTGCTTAGCCGAATCACCCAACACGCCACACGGGGAGTTTAGTGTCACAAAATTTTGAGGTTGGCGGGAAAATCTCCCGCGACCCTGATTCGAGCAGTGGGAAGTTACCATCATAGCCTTCGGAACAGGCCTACGGATGACGGTTGGTAGGGGGCTCTTTTCGTAACTTTAGGTTCACCCTACCCAGCCAACCCCACTCCGGCACCCAGAGTAGTACACCTGAATACTCCCCATTTTCTATCCCCACCGCAGAATAGACTTCTCCATGGCACCGCAGCCTTCATGCTCCTCCCCTTCTACATCGACGCACTCATCCACCGCGGCGCATCTGCCTCATCGATGACCTCGTACGTCGCACTGGAGCCGGTCCACGGCCGTCATCGTACATGGAGCCTCTTTCTCGGCACCGTCTTCCACGGTCTCAGATCTGCTTCCTGGAAGCCGATGCCAAGCGTAGAAGCACCACCGTCGTGGACAATGAACTGACTCCCATTGCCGACCATGACTCACAGAGGCTACTGCGACCATCGTTCTCCTCCTCGATTGGTAATATGTGTATTGAATCACTTGGCAGTACATCTGCAGTTACAATTTTGTTCATACCTACCCTTGAAATTTCCTGGGTGTTATTGTTCCCGTAAAAGTAATTGGTTATAGCCTCCATTTTTCTTGCCATGTTGAGATTTTAAAACCACGAGTGCGAACATGCAGAGGAGCAATGAAGACCAAACACGGGATATTGGGGACATCTTCAAGGAGCGTGGCAAGTTAAACAGGAGCTGCACCGAACTTGTAAAACGAGCTTTGGTAAGTAACACACTTTCAATTACTTTCGTTTAGCCTCGTGTTCTTTGATGTGTATATGTTGCAGCTTCTGTTTCTCTTAAGCCTCGTGTTCTTTGATGTTTCATAAGAAGAGTCTTAATCATCCTAATGCTTTCATTTTTAGCTTGATGTAGGAAGTGGGTGTTCTCACCTTGTAGTCTGTTTTTATTTTTTTCCTTTTGAATTCACTTCTCCCAGTTCTGTTTATCTGGCTTCTACTAAATGGATCTAGGTTGCTCTGAGTATTGATCAAAAAAAGAAGTAACTTCATGTCTGGATGCAGTTCCTGCGAGGAGGGAAGTATGGTCAACCTCGAGATCATGTTTCCAGAATGAGGCTGGATTACACACAAGGTGCCAGTTCCCTAATGATGCTGGATTAGACACAAGGTGAAAATTCCCAGATGATGATGGATTACACACAAGCCAGGTGGAGTCGTCAGTTGTTCATGTCCTCGTGGATCTAGTAAAGGCTGAAAGAAAGCGTGCAACAGCCCTTGAGAATGTAGCTGAGTTCCTGAAGAAGCGAAAAGAGCAATCAGATGCTCTCTTCACCCATGCCAAAGAAGAGATGGAAGAAGCCAGAAATAAGCCAGGAGAGGCATAGCAGGCTAGGCATCTCCTGCTATCTAAAACTGTTGTCAAGACAAAATTTCCTTCATAGTAGCTAGGTTCAAATGTCTATCCAGTCAGCACGCCTGTTGTGATGTCCGTGCATCTACTGATGTGGCACATTTTTTTCGGGTCATGTAATAACAACAATTACTTTCCAAACAATAACACACGAAGCATTGGACATGCTATAGTTCACGCGCAAGCCCAACATTCCAAGTTCAACTTCCACATCAAACTCATGTTCACAGATATCTCCACATTCATACATAATGTCAACCATGATTCACTTCAAAGCCAAAAAAATTGAGGAGAGTTATGAATAAAGAAAAACCTCTAGTTCCTGCTACCAGTGCGAGCACAACAAGTCAAGACCATGAGTAATTAATTATATTTTGTTCATTTTTTGTGTTCAAAAATGGCGGCCGGCTCGCGGAAGGATGTTTTGCCGGCACACGCACGGATTCAATGAAGGCAGGCGGGGCAGTCTGAAGCCGGTTGCATGCAGCGAGGAGGCGTGTTTAGCCGGGCCTGTAGCGAGTGGGGCCCTCTTGGCCTGCGTGCCGGTTCAATGCCTGCGCTATGAGAGGTCGCGTCCGTGTCAGAGCAATCACTCCCTCTAGTCCTTTTTTGTTTGCCTAGAACAAAATCTCGTTTTCCATTCACATTTTACAAGTAAAATTCGTGGACAAACTTTGACCCAAAATATGATGGGGACTAGTAAACCAGAATGGAGGTAGTAGTTTTTTTAATCAAAGAAGGGTTTCCCCCTTCCGATTTTCATTACTGAAAACCAACATCTAAATTTAAACCATATTATTTGCCCTAGAACTACCAGGTTCAGCATCTCGCAACATAAACCCATACAACCATACGCCAAGGAAGTACGTAGTACTATGAATTCCATTTTCGCTCCATACCAATTGTTCTAAAAACTACTTAGTACTTATAACGCGCCACTGAAAATCAGAGCTCTTAACCCCTCCAAGTCGTTCACCTGTGGTCCCAACATCAACTCCTATGGATCAAATTATCACGCGAGCTGACTATTCCTACAAAGGTGCCCTCCACCACGTACCCGATACCCGCGAATGCAGCAATCGTGCACCTAGGGTTTTAGGGTTTATTTGTTAACATTGCCTTTACGTAACACTCATGTGTGCGAGACAGTGAGAGACCAAGTGCGTGCGTGCGCCTCTTCTCTTCGTATATGTACTCCACCCTTTGTCTGGTGTCCAAAAAATTATAATAACTACTAGCAATGTGCCAATGCGTTGCCACACGATCAGAGTAGCCACACGATCAGAGTAGATTAATACATATTCACCGATTTGATAGAAAAAAACTCTAGTTTTGAAATATGTATATCACTAAAAATGTTATGTTTCACTCAAAATATAATCTTTTGGCGGTTTTGATGAGATAAGGGAGGAATGTTGTTGGTTTCAAGATTCGAGAAGTGGTATATGTCTAATTTCTACTCTTACTAGCAAGATGCCCGTGAGTTGCATGGAACATCAAGATCTTGTGGGAGAAAAGGATGAATGAGGGAAGGCCTTATCTGCAAATGTGGAGAGGAGTGCGGGTAAATTGCCATAGTTTCGTTCCTATCCGTCAGATATAAATCGGACGACCTATATTGCAGGATGGCAGGCCCACTATCATGACCAACTCTGTTTTTATCCCTACTCTTATAAAAAGCATAGTCGGTGATGATTGTGTGCCTGCCATCCTGCAATATAGGCCATCCGATCTATATCTGACGGATAGGAAGGAAACTATGGCAATTTTGCAAAAAGATACCCACACCCCTCTCCACACTTGCAAATAAGGCCTTCCATTGTTCATCCTTTTCTCTCACAAGGTAAACTACTCATACAAATGCATCTTCATGTTCCGTGCAACGCATGGACATCTTGCTAGTTGTTGCAAAAAGCCCATGTGTTGAGAGAGAGAGAGAGAGGAGGAGGAGGACGGAGTGCATGTGTGACAAAGACACAAAGAGTGTATGTGCGAGAGGTATGAGCTTAAAATGAGGCGATAGTGTGTGTCTGCACGATCGAGAGGGCGTGTCTCAAGAAGGGAAGAAAATCTACATAGATACAAGGAGCGGGGGAGAGACATGTATGCGATAGTGGAAGCATGAGTGTGCGGGTGTATAAACCTATCTAGAGGCTAGTCAATAAATGTTTGTGAGAGAAATACGAGTCGGGGTGCGAAAGCGAGAGTTTTGTGAGAGAGAGAGAGAGACGGTAGTCTGGAAGGGGAGTGGAAGTAGGAGTTTTGTGAGAGAGAGAGAGGGGGGGGGCGGGAGTTTGTCTGATCGGTAAACAAATGAATAATGTCAGTGTGGGATGGAGACAAAAAGGAGACCGCAACAAATGTTGTGTCTACAGGAGAGAGAGAGAGAGAGAGAGAGAGAGAGAGTAATTATAGTGGTATGATTCATATCTAGAGACATATAGGGTGTGAGAGAGAATCCCATAGAGAGAAAGACAAAGTGAAAGACAAAGAAAGCTTAGGTACCTAGTGAGACGAGAGAACGGTAGAGACGTGAGAGATAATGAAAACCGTGTAATGTATAATGATAGGGAGAGTGTGACACTTCTCAAGGGAGACGTCGAGAGACCATGTTTGCGAGGATAGGAGAAACATGAAGTGAGCGTGCAGGTGAGCTGGAGAAAAGAGAGTGATAGCTACATGAAGGAGCATGCATGCGAGAGAGATGGGCGTGAAAGGAGTGAACATAAAAGGGATTCAAATATTTCAATTCGAGATGATGATACATGTAATCCATACTCAAACCAAAATTGATCTATCAAACATGCATACTCATATGAATTCACCCACATCTATGTTATTTAATATGTAGATATTACTGATCCATACATTTTAGTAGAACATAATTTGGTTTTATTTTTTAAATTAAACCTTATTATTTTGAGATCATTGTATTTGTAAATCATATTATACATATAAACGAGCATAATTCTTTGTTGTGCTTTTGAAGTATATATATAAAAAATGATGTATATAGAATTTTATTCTAATTGAAAATGGATCCCGCCTGAAAAAATAGAATACAAATGGGATTCGAATTGAGTTGGCACGGTAAATGTGCACTCTGCAAAATTTGAACGAAGTGGGGAAAGTCGCAGTAACCGCCCGAAACCAAAATCTGCGAGATGGAAATTACTACTGCCTATCCCTGCCACGCAAAGCCTATCTGCTCGATTTCTATAGGTTTCGATAGGGGTAGGTTTGTAATTTCACTCAAACGTGACATAACCGCCTCTCACCCGGATTCATACACGGTGAGCGCCAAAACACAGTGTGTCCTCGGCCAAAATCGACTCCCTCCCCAATTCATACACGGTGGGCGCCAAAAACAAACTCTCGTCGGCAAATATTCGGTGTATGTGTTACCATCCTATCCCCAACCGACTAATATTGCTGTGATGTAGGAAATTTGAAACGGGGGCTAAGTTTGTAAATTTCCTCGCATTTGAGACAAGCGCGCCCTGAAGACATGGTTCCCCCCTTCCTCTCCACCTCCATTTCCCCGTTCGTACTCCGTGGGCGCCAAAACACCCTCTCCACCCCAGCCTCCTCCGTCTGCCACCCCATCCACCGATGTCCACCTCCACCATATCGGAGATGATACCTCAATGTCGCCGTCCATTACAAGAGATCGACCTCTCTCATCCACGGCTTCGGACCGGGATCCTTGCACCCCGTCCTCTCGCTTGATCCCCGTCGTCGTCCACCTTGCCGGCGCGCTCCTACGATCGTCTCGTCCACCGCGCCCCGCTGCCACCGTCTACCCTCCTAGATCTGCTTCCACGCCGCCGACAGCCATCGCTGCCGCAGCACCGTCAAATTCTCAGTAGATGCATACACGGCGCCGCACCAGAGGCTGTACTCTTTTGTATCTTCTCAACTTATTTATCGCAGCAAGAAAATAGATCGCCACTGCTTTACTCTGATTTCTTGTCCATCACTTACTTGCTAGTTGAAAGCAAACATTAGTTGCGAAGTTGCCTTTGTCCGGTTTGCACCTTCAGATCCGCCATGGCACGCTCAACACTATACTCCCAATGCTTATGGTTTTCCCCTTTTATATTCCACACTAGTTAAATCACAGTAGACTAAATTTCAAAATTGGGTCAGTCGATTTTTCAGAGCTCGCCGGAGTTCGCCGGTGCGAACGAAGGGGCTCGGGTGGGGACTTTGGTTGTGGGGGGTGGTGGCGGGGCCTCGCCGAACAAAGAAAACTCAACGCGGGAGGGGGTGGGGTGGGGTAGGGGTGGCGGAGGAACACATGCGGTGGGGGCCGGTGGTCCGGCCGGCGGCCCGTGCGGTGTTCTATATGGGAAGAATCAGAGATGAGGAATAAGAAGGGTTAGGAGATGTTGGATCTTCATCCAACCGCTTGAAATGGTCGATTGACCCAAATGACAAAAGTCACGCGACTTGCATGCAGACGTGCCTTTATATTCAGTACCATCACCGTACCTGCTTAGCACTGCTCCTGAATCCATCAAGATAAACAATGCGCCACTCCTAATTCCAAACTTGTTGCTCAAGTACGAATCTGATATGATGCTGATATTACTAAAATAGATAACATTTAATTGGTCAGCTAATGGTCCTACTTTACTTTTGAAAAAGCACGTGCACCACATATAGAGAGACAGTAGGGAGTTGTTTTCTTAATGCGCTCTGGTTCATCATGTGTGGGCACTGCGCAACGAACATTTTATTATCCAAAATCTGCTTGCTCTTCTTTAGCATGTTCCTCTTCCGTTCTTCTTTAATAAGTACTCTCTCCGTTCCTAAATACAAGTCTTTGTATAGATTCCACCATGCACTACATATGGAGCAAAATGAGTGAATCTACACTCTAAAATGTATCTGGATACATCTGTATGTGATCCATAGTGGAAATCTCTACCAAGACTTATAGTTTGGAACGGAGGGAGCATGATAGTAGTACAGTATGTTCCTTGTAGTGAAGATGAGCAGGGACATTTGCAGTGTAGAGGTCTATACGGTCGGTTGGTACGGACACTTTGAACTCTTCGGGCCTCTTTGATTCGTAGGATTTTGTAAACATGGGAATAGGATTTGTAGTGGCCTGCCCACTTGAATCCTATAAGAATATCAAGGAAATGCGGGGAGCTATGTCGCCTTTGAGAGTTACACTGATATTAACAGTACCGCACCTTCTGTTGAAGAGAGCTAGTATCCGGCAATACTAGCACATATATTCCAGCAAGTTCCACTTTGCTGATTTTACTCCGATGCTTACAGTTTTCCCGTTATATCTACACTATGATCTGTGTAGCTGCTTTGTGTCGCACTAGCAGCAGTCCACTCTTGAAGCTAAACACCGCAATGACTTACAAAATTGGCACCAAGGCATTGAGTGCCATTCTGGATGCAATGAAACTCATACGCTCCCCACCTGTTGATTCTTGTTCAGAATATGATCCTAATGACTATTCTAACCTCGTGGAGTCAAAGGCAGATGGCCTGTCCTGTTCACCCATCAAGGTGCTTGTTCTAATTTGGCAAGGTTTTATTGATTTCCCGTATCTTGCATATATTTTCTTGCATTTCTTCTACTTTGTTGCACCGCCATCTGCTTAGTTTACTCATCATATATGTCGAGATGCCATGCCCATCCATTATCAATACATTTTCCATCTGTCATCATACCATGTTTTTCCACTCAAATGTTGTTCTTGTGCATCAGACATCAAAAAGGAAAAGGGCGATTGCCGAACCTGAAGGAGCACCAGCAAAGTCCTTGAAAAATGTGGTTGTGCCAGAGAAATCAGATAGCACCCCACTTATATTGGCTGTACAACCAGTGACACAAAACGTAGGACTGACTCCAGCAGACTGTACCCATACTTCACTGGCCACACTACTAGCCGCACCACACAGGACCTGCACTCCAGCAAAAGGTATGCCGATTTCAGTTGCCATAGCACCAGCCGTACCACAGAAAAATCCCACTCCAGCAAAAAGTACAGCAAGTCCACCGGCCGAAGACCTATCCCAACTGCAGAGACGGCCAATTCCTGCAGATTGGAACCCCATTCCAGTTATTCCCAGTTTAAAAGACAATGCTTTCACTGTTGTTAGGGACTACGTGCATATATTCCCATCATGGGAAGATTATAGTGAAGACAAACACCATTTTCACATCTTCCTGTCCCACTTACGTGTAAGTGCTATTATTCATGGTGATTATTTTCCTGTTTTCTGCTGATTGAACACATCAATGATTTACATTATATTATTGTAAGTAGGCGAGGGTCAATCTGGATAGTCATGATGAGCAAAGCTTGCTTGCGCTTTTCAAGCAAGCATTGCAGCAGTATTGGTGTTACATGAGGAAATCACACTTTGATGGCAAGTCTATAAACGAATTTCTGGTGAAGTCTCCTGTGCTAAATTTAGAAGACATTGAATGGAAAAACCTTGTTATGCACTGGTCTCGTTCCGAGGATGAGTAAATGTCTATGGTATCGCATGACAATTTGAACTTCTACTTTTCCGCATGTGCCTTACGGATCTTTTTTGCAGGAAATCTGCTCGAAAAAGAATTCCGGGTTGAAAAGAACGACAGGATATCGCAAATATGTTGCCCGCTGCTTTGCTCTTGTTAGTACATGTTCTCCTGTATCACTATACTTGCATACATACCTGGTTCATTATGTGATAGCAGTATGCATGATAGCTTGCTTATCAATTGTTCGCTCCAAATTATTTGATCTGTATGAATGGTTACATTAGTGTAGATTATATCCAATGCCAATGAAATTTTTTAGCTCTGCATTGTTCTTGTAAGTACCTGTTGTCCTTTATTAGTGTACTTATATTGACAGGTAGTTGTTCATGTACCATGACTCTGCAGCTTATTTTCCTTTTCCCTCCATTTTCTACACATAAGATCTATATTTACTCTTACCATAAGGTTAGATAACACCGATGGTACTAAAGAAGTTTAGCTCTGCATTGCTCTTGGTTGTACCTTTTGCCTGTATCACTATACTTACATTTATAGCAACTTGGTTATGTAGCATCACTCTTCATATTATCTTAAATATTCTCCATTTTTTCTTATATTGCCACATCTATATTTACTCTTAAGAAAATGTACAATAAAGGCAATGCTTAGGAAGAAGATTCTGTGGTAAACTTCTTGAATTGCCCCCCCCCCCCATCAGCATGGACAAGGGCTTTATAGAGCCCGCCTTCACCAATAATGTAAGTTTTTCCTTCCCAAGCCTTCAAACTTTGTTGTGTATATTTGGTTAGGCATGACTGCAACAGTTGTTTATTTTTGGTGTTTGCATTAAATTGCATGTTTAAAGTTTATTATGTAGTTCATAAACAAAAGTTTGTCCTTCTCAATTTAAGTTTTCAGTTGTACAACCAAGTTCCTTCTTCATACCATGTAAATTAAACTATACAGAGCAAGTGATCTTCTTTTGCACTGCATGTATGCTTTTGTTCTTGATCCGTAATCCAGTGGTGTGTTGAACCTACCCACTACAGCACAATGTCATATTCTGCAATGTCTTAACTATGAACAATGTCATATCATTCTACTATTATTTAAACTGTCTCTTTATTTGCCAATCTGAAATGGGATAAATTGACAGCACACTAACCATTGATACTTATGAGTTCTTGATCTGTAATCGAGTGGTGTCGTGAAGCTGCCAACTCCTTCACAATGTCATTTCCTGCCATGTTTTGACCTGAACAATACCATATTGTGTTAATGCAATTTTAAACTGTGTCACTTTGTTGGTCAGTAAGAAATGTGATGAATTGTTAGCACTAATACTTTTATGTGCAAAACCTGTCATCTGTCTGCTTGTTTATCTACCAGAGTGAGGAGGATATAAGTGTTAAACAAGCGTAGTCTCATCAGCTTGCTCAGCTGCTTGCGCTGCAGCTCCCCAGCAGGGCTAACCTTTCTTGAACTCTATTGAAGTGTTGTCGGTTTTGTATATTATTTTGTCGGCGTGTTTAGTTGCACTGGTGGCGATCTTTGATGCCCCATGTATGTAATCTGCTGTCTACTTGTGCTTTATTATCATAGTGGCAAACTTTGATGCCCAGTGGATGTAATATGCCGTAATTTCTTTATTGTATAGTCTAGGTTTTTTCTTATTCATGATGATGTAGTTATTTTACTGTATATAAATCATGTCTTCGCAGTAAAATTACGGTACATAATCGGTCCGTCATGCAATCACGATGTATGATCCATATCATGGGCCCCGTCATCTTGGTCTATTAGAAGGCCTAAATGTAAACTGGCCCACTAGTAGATTCGGGCCTTTAATTGGCCGAGTAAACCGTCGGCCCTCTTTTCGCAAGAAAACTCAATGGGCTTTTAGGAGGCTGAGAAGTAGGTTGGGCCTGAAACGTGTCGAACAGCTCACGGGACGGCAGCAGCCCGAAATGGACCCCGACCCATGACTGTGCCAATCAAATCATGGGCTTTTAACAGGCCAAAATTATCTCGGTCCTTGTTTGGCCCAATCAGATTATCGGCTGCGAGCAGGCCGGATGCAAACCGGGCCGTAGTTAGGCCCAACTATATGACGGGCTTTTAACAGGATGAAATTAATATAGGGCCGAAAAGTTAAACGGGCCCTTAACAGGTCAAAACTAATATCAGGCCAAATTACTAAATGGGCCTTTAGCAGGTGGGACCAAAAGCATAGCGTCCAGTTGACGGGCCGAATCTGATATGGGCCATAATTTAGCCCAAAGCCTATTAAAGGGCCGGACCTAATCTGGGCCGTAATTTGGCCCAGAACGTGGTAGGCTTTTAACGGGTCGGATCTCATATTGGCCATTGTTAGGCCCGGAACGTGGTAGGCCATTAATGGACCGGATCAAATATGGGTCGGCATTTGGCCCAAAACATGGCAGCCAGTTAATGGGTCGGCCAACTAGGGTCCTCAAAATCTTGTGGGCCTACAGCTGGGCCAGCCCATTAATGTCGGCGAAATCTCATGGGCCTTTAGCTGGGTCGGCCCATTATCGTCCACAAAAATCTTTTGGGCCTTCACCTGGGCCGGCCCATTACGGCCCGCAAAAATCTTGTGGGCCTTTACCTGGGTCAGCCCATTATGGCCCGCAAAATCTTGTGGGCCTTTAGCTGGGCCAGCCCATTATGGTCAACAAAATCTCGTGGGCCTTTAGCTAGGCCGGCCCATTATGGTCCGCAAAATCTTGCGGGCCTTTAGTTGGGTCGACCCATTTAAAGTTTATGGGCCACTTTTGGGCCGATCCACATGTCAACATATCATAGGCGCATCTCGTCCATTAGATGAGTGACACCTGTGCCAATGCTGAGCTGACACGTGTTTCCCTCAGGTAATCAGAATTTTACACGTGGAAAATCCCCATTGGTCCGGGCTCTTAACGGGTTATCGGATCCAAAATCGGACCCGATAGCTTAACGATGTTCCGTTATGGTGGATGCCACGTGTCGGTCACCCTTGACGAAAGCACTTCTATGACGCGTGATTTATCGTCATGGAAGTGGACACTTCCGTGATGATAATTTTGGTAATGTCATGTAACACTTCTACGACAGCACAGGTATGACTATCTTGATTCTGTCATAAAATTGTCATGGATGTACATGCATGACAGAAAACGTGACCTACTGTGACAAACACGTATCATCACGGAAGTGTATTTTTTTGTAGTGGATGGACCAGGAGTACGCGCTGGATGATGACCCCAGCTCGTTCCTCGAGCCGAGCTGGGAGGAGGAGGCACTAGAAGCTGGGGCCTTCCAGGAGCCTCCCAGAAGCCTCACCAACCATGCCAGCAACAATAGCTACAGGGTACCACTAATCTCTCAGGAGCAAGCTTACACTAACCATGGGTCATAGGAGTATTAGGTCACGATGGCGGACGGCGGCCCCCCTTCTGCCAGGGGGAGCACACTGGGGGCTGCCGGGGAGGAGCCGGGAGCAAGACCTCTCCCTGCATCGCACGGAGCAAGACATCCCCCGGAGGTAGGCCCTCTGCCGGGGAGGTGCCGGCAAGCCTTCCCCCGGCAAAGGACCCGTGGTCGTTGAGGGTGCCGCTAGCGTCCCCTTTGCGCCCTGGTGTCATCCTGTTTGCCAGTCGCCCCAGTGGTGGTCGAGGGTGGCGCAAGGTCGGGCCCTCGTCTGGCGATATGAAGTAAGGCTCGCGCCTGTGAAGATCTCCGCTCGTGACACTCTCACGTAATAATGAGTGGGGTTGTACACGCCCTAGAGTCTCAGGAGTGCCGCCCTCGGGCCTCGTGGGCTCCATCCCACGACTAGTGGTAGCACTTAGCTGCGCGCTGGTGAGAAGACAAGAAGACTAGACTAGGTGCCGGACGCGGCCATTTGCTTTCAATATCTCTTTTTGTAGCCCTATTTTCTAGCTTTGGATTTAAGTTGAAGCTGAATTTTCGTTGATAAGCGTGGGGGTGTCTTTTCTCGTTTGTGTGATTTCTTGCGATTTGGTTCCTTGCCCTGGTTCGAGGTTCACCCCTGCTGCGCCCCCCTCGCGAGCTCCTCATGAGCGGGGGCTGGGCACGGCACTCACGTGCTGCGCACACGTCCTTCCATGACTAACACTCGCTTCTCGCGAGGCCCTCTCGAGCGGATCGGCAGGATCCTCCGGAACTCAAAACCTCGTGGCCCGGTCCGTAACTGGCCCGAACAAAGGTAAACTACAGCAGTAGGATCATGGCAGGACTCGCGGATTTATGAAAACACATCTTTAGCCGAGCCTAAAGAACAAAAGAAATAATTTGTTTATATGAGGGGCTTCCGCTCCCAAAATGCTCTTACAACCTTCAGGGCCATGCCCGAGCTTTCATATGCAGGGTCAACGACAAGGAAGCGCGGGTTCAATCAAACATATCGCTCACCGCGTCCTCCGGGTCGCCCTCAGACGCATCGCTGGCGTCGATGTTGCCATCGTCGCCGGCATCGTCGCCACCATCGCCGGCACCGCCCTCGCCATCGTCCACCACGTCGCCTTCATCCGCAGTGACCACCACCGCGTCATCCTCGGAGGTGAAGGCCCTGACTAGGGCATCCATGTTGTCTTCCAACTAGTGTGCCAGGTCACCTCGGATGGCCTCGGGCATAGGAGCAATGGCGGCATCAAAATCAAAGTTGGGGTAGGTCTTCTGGAGATAGCTGAAGACGCGAGAGAACGCGCGACGGAGCAGGCTACGGCTCCTCTCTTCGATAGGCACACGAGCCCTCTCGGATTGGTTCTCCAGGCATGTCACCATGTTAGTGAAGAAAAGAAGGTGATTGGCATAGTCACTCGAGTGGTGATGAAGGGCTTCTTCATTGCAAATGGCACCCAGTGCCGCGTTGGCCCTGGTCCGGAGACTTTGGAGCATAGGGGCGTGCTCGCGCTCCAGCGTCCGTCGCCGGAGTGTCTCCTCCCTGCCCTCCTACGCAGAGGACTCGGCACTGGCGACCCGCTGCCAAAGAGAAGACAGCTCGGCACAGGCAGATGCTAGCTTCGCTTGCACTGAGGTCAGGGCGGCCACAGCGGCCTTCTCGCGGAGCTCTGCCTCAGCCAACCCCGACCTAAGGACAGTGGTCCTGCCCACGGCTTCGGCTTCCACACTCCAGCTTCAGGTCATGCCTGCCCTCGAGATCCGCGCGAGCCTCAGCCACCCGGTGGTCGATCTCCTCCTGAGCCCTGGCCTCGCGCGCGCCAACAGCATCCTCCGCCTGGGCGACCTGGCGCTCCCTCATCCCCAACCACTCAAGCTCAAGGCTGCGCTCTGAGGCCTCTATCGCCAGTGCTTCCTCGTGCCTCAGGATCTCTTCCTCTTCGGTAGGAATCCCTCTCGTCGATGCTAGGGCGGCCCTGTGCGCCTCCACTTGCTGCTCCAAGGAAGCGCTCCAGGCCTGGAGCTTCCACGCATGTTTTTCTGCGATCTCGCGACGATGATCGGCTTCCCGGGCTTCTTCCAAGGCTCGGGCGCAGGCTTCTCGCAAGGCCACAAGAGACGCCTCGGCCTCCATGTAGTCAAGTTCGCGCTGGTGCCGCCCGAGGTTGATGGCCACCTTCATTTTGTGCCACTCCTCCGTCAACCGAAGCCCTTGGCCTCAATGCGCGCATCCACATCCACGAGTTCTCCGCCAAGCCGGCTCATCGTGCCCATCGCCTCCTGAAAGACCTCGTGGCAGATGACACTCCGTTCACGTGCAGACTTGAACGCGCGGTCGATTCCGTCCTCTACAGCAGAGGTCGCTGAAGGGGCCTGAAGCGGCTTGCTCCCTCTCACCAGGGGGCTAGGGGCTAATATTTCCCCAGTGATCTTCTGGGCTATGGCAGAGGCCTGGACAGAGGAGGGTCCAACACCTGAGGTAGAAGCCAAGATCTGAGCCATCCAGCCGCCATCCATAACCAGAGAAGGAGCCCTTGACACGCTCGTTGCACCCCCGGCGAGGCCATGAAGAAGAGATGGCAGGAGCACAGGTTCGAGGCGCCAAGCCGGCGCGTCCGCCTCTCCAGCCAGCCTCGCGCCGGGGGCAGCGTGCCGACTTGGGACGCTCAAGGCCAGCGGAAGACTCGAGGCAGGAGGAGGTTGCGTCACCAGGGGCTTCACGGCCTTGGCAGATGGGATCCTGGAGAACCATCATCAGGAAGGGAAGCGGCACCCGATGAATTACAGAGATAAGGTACTTACTCATCTACGGCGATGTACTTCCTATGTTTCAACGGCCGGACGGTGCCACTGCTGCAGCTTGGAGACCCCTTCCTCTTACGGAGCGCCGCGAAGTGCACGCGGAACCGGCCCAAGCATTGCACGTGGCGACCAGCGGGGAGCGCGACTGGCGAAGCACCCAAGGAGACGACCTCAGGAATGCCATGCCGAGGAGAGCTATCGGACTCCGGCCTCAGGAGCTTCGGCCTCAAGAATGGCGGACTGCGTCGCCCCTTCAGATGCTGCCCCAGGGTGGGAATCACGGGTTCCCGAGGACGACGCCTCGGGAGCCCCAGGCAGCATCGACGCCCCGGCACCAGCGCCTCCAGCTTCTAGCGGTGCTTGCCTCCCTGCGTCCACTCCTGGGGCAAGCTCGGCGCTGGTGACAAGGAGAGGAACCACGATGACGGGGTTCTCACGGGGCCCCACAAGGCCAACTGGACGCAGCCCCTATTCATCGAAGGGGGCATCTGCCCCGCGAACTCCACCCTATTTCGAGCAGCTGTACAAGCAACAACCCTCTTGCGGCAAATCACCTGGCGAGGGGTCACCGGCCAAGACCTCGAGCACCGTCCTTCGTGCCTCGGCCGGAAGCCCCGACGCCTGAAGCCTTATGCGATCCTAGTCGCTGGTCAGGGCCCACATCGGATGGGAATGGCGCTGGAGTGGGGCGATGCGGCGTCAGAGGAACTCCTTCATCACCTTGGGTGCAGTCACATTGAGATCCTTCAGCCTCCTTAGCCGGTGCCAGACGAAGGCGAGACGAGAGCCCGCGAGCTCCTCGTGACCCCAGCCGGACCTGGGGACGGCGGGCGACGACGGAAGTGAGAGCAGGGGGCTGAGTACTCCGACATCGACATACACCCACCGCATCTGAAACTCACTCATGGATGACAGGAGATCAAAATCAGTCCCCAAGCCGACCGTCGCCGCCATGGCCTAGAAGCTCAGGCGCCCTGAGCACTGCTGGGGGTTGGTCAGGTGCAGCGAGAAGAAATGGCGCAAGAGGGCCACAGAAGGGGAAATGCCCACCATGGCCTCGTAGGCAAAGGCCTAGACGGCGAGAAGGGCAACAGATTGAGGATCAAGGTGCAGCATATGGATCTAGTAATGAGAAAGCACGGCATCGAAGAAGGCGGAGAAGGGAGGAACCAGGCCAGCCCACAGAGCGTCGACGAAGAACGGGACCTTGGTGGCCGTCCTATCGATGGAGGCTCGGGACGCAGGTCAGGCCACCATACCTCCCCATTCGTTGAAGCTGGTAGCAAGCGCAAGGCGGACCTTATCCATGGCCTCCTGATTGAGCACCCGCGATCGGCCGACGGCGGACTCGACGGCCGGAGCTGAGTTGGCTGAGGACAGGGGCTTCTTCCCTTTCTCCGTCCGGTTCGGCGCCATGGCAATAAGGGCAGAGCTCGAGTTGGATTGGAAGAGGAAGCAGAGGTACGAGGAAGCGAAGAAGTCGGGGAGTGTGTTGCCAGCAATGGGGAGATAACTGTGTAGGATGTCATGGCCGCCTAGCCAGGCGGATTTCAAGGTTGCGTGGGGAAGCGGGGCCACTCACGTCCCGTCACTCACCACGCGTTAACCAAGGTCGCGGGCTATTGGGGCCCACGGCGCTCCGTACTTCCCTTTGGCTTCGTCTCAAAGCCAAGCCCGAGCACGCCTTGGGCCCAGGGGCTACTGTCGGCTTTCTCAGAACGGGGGTCCCCAGACATGCCTACCTGCGGCCTGCAGCGTGGCTCCACCAGCGGCCCCGTACGGCCCATCTTCACCAGAAAACACCCAAGACCCTCATGAGGGGCCAAGCCTCACGAGGTGGACGACGCAAGACCTCCTCAGGGGCGGCCTCACCAGGCTGGCTCGCGAGGGGCGGAGAGATCAAGGCAAGGCGAACCTCGCGAGGTTCCAATGACGTAAGCCATGACGATCAAGACCAGGCGGGCGCCAGCGAGCACAGTGTCCTCATTCCCTCTTTCGTGTTAAGGAGGCAAGCGCATGCGAGGAGTTCCGAGGCATCAGACAAAGGTTTCCATATCGGTGCAACAAGACCAAGACCAGCAGGACGATAAGACGGAGGTCACCGTGGGGCCCAAGACAGCGTCACCACCAGAGCCTTTGGCAGGCGAAGACTACTTTTGTCAGGATAGCTTGTACTAGTTGTCCCCCTTCAAATTGGACGTTGTGGGATCCCTTCCCGCTCAATTTTTAGGAAGAGTACCAGGGCCTCTATAAATAGGACTAGCCACCACCATAGCTAGGCATCTCATCTTGGATCGGAGCCATTCCATCCATAGCCTCACACAAGTTCACCAGGCACAAGAACACCTCTCCTCAGGAGGTTGTTCTTCCCTTGTAACTGTTCATCCTCATCCCAAGAGGCAATCCACCACACCACACTGGAGTAGGGTATTACACCACAACGGTGGAGCGAACCAGTATAAATCTTGTGTCTCATGTTCTTTGGGTCCGTCAAGCTAGGTCGTGAGATCATTGAGTGTGTGAGCTAGAGAGGGGGGAGATCTTTGTGCGCACCCTAGTGTTCAAACCTCAAGGGTTTTTTCGGAACCCGAAATCCGATAGAGAGTCTTCACATAGTTACATAATTATTCGACTACTCATCGATCTTCACTCATATCTTTTGGAGTAGTTTGTCATTTGCTCTAGTGCTTCACTTATATCCTTTTAGAGCACGATGGTAGTTTTATTTTGTAGAAATTTTTTGAAACTCTCATGCTTCACTTATATTATTTTGAGAGTATTTAAACAGCGTGGTAATTTGCTTAGGTTATGAATTTAGTCCCAATATGATGGGCATCCAAGAGGGATATAATAAAAACTTCCATATAAAGTGCATTAAATACTATGAGAAGTTTGATTCCTTATGATTGTTTTGAGATATGAAGATGGTGATATTAGAGTCATGCTAGTGAGTAATTATGAATTTGAGAAATACTTGTGTTAAGGTTTGTGAGTCACATAGAATGCACGTATGGTGAACCGTTATGTAACGAAGTTGGAGCATGAGATATTTTTTGATTGTCTTCCTTATGAGTGGCGGTCAGGGATGAGCGATGGTCTTTTCCTACCAATCTATCCCCCTAGGAGCATGCGCACAATACTTTTTTCGATGACTAATAGATTTTTTCAATAAGTATGTGAGTTCTTTATGACTAATGTTGAGTCCATGGATTATACGCACTCTCACCCTTCCACCATTGCTAGCCTCTCTAGTGTCGCGCAATTTTTGCCGGTGCCATAAACCCACCATATACCTTCCTCAAAACAGCCACCATGTCTGCCTATTATGGCATTTCCATAGCCATTTCGAGATATATTGCCATGCAACTTTCCACCGTTTCGTTTATTATGACAGGCTCCATCATTGGCATATTGCTTTGCATGATCATGTAGTTGATGTCGTATTTGTGGCAAAGCCACCATTCATAATTCTTTCATACATGCAACTCTTGATTCATTGCACATCCCGGTACACCGCCGGAGGCATTCATATAGAGTCATATTTTGTTCTAAGTATCGAGTTGTAATTCTTGAGTTGTAAGTGAATAAAAGTGGGATAATCTTCATTATTAGAGCATTGTCCCATGTCAGGAAATAAATAAATAAAAAGAGAGAAAGGCCAAATAAAAAAAGAAGGCCCAAAAAATGAGAGAAAAACAGAGAAGGGGCAATGTTACTATCCTTTTTCTACACTTGTGCTTCAAAGTAGGAGCATGATCTTCATGATAGAGAGTCTCCTATGTTATCACTTTCATATACTAGTGGGAATTTTGTATTATAGAACTTGGCTTGTATATTCCAACGATGGGCTTCCTCAAATTGCCCTAGGTCTTCATGAGAGCGCAAGTTGGATGCACACCCACTTAGTTTCTTTTCGAGCTTTCATACACTTATAGCTCTAGTGCATCCGTTGCATGGCAATCCCTACTCACTCACATTGATATCTATTGATGGGCATCTCCATAGCCCGTTGATACGGCTACACTACAAAAAAAATACACTTACGTGATGATACGTGTTTGTCACAGTAGGTCACGTTTTCTGTCATGCATGTACATCCATGAAAAATTTATGACAGAATCAAGATAGTCATACCTGTGCTGTCGTAGAGGTGCTCCATGACATTACCAAAATTATCATCACGAAAGTGTCCACTTCCATGACAATAAATCGCGCGTCACAAAAGTGCTTTCGTCAAGGGTGGCCGACACGTGGCATCCACCGTAACGGAACGTCTTTAAGCTATTGGGTCCAGTTTTGGATCTGATAACCTATTAAAAGCCCCGACCAGTGGGGATTTTCCATGTGTAAAATCATCATTGGCTGGAGGAAACACGTGTCGGCTAACCGTTGGGACAGATGTCATTCACTTGTTGGACCCAAAGCACCTATGGTACATCGACACGTGGCATGGCTCAACAAAGGCCCATTCCTGTGAAAAGGCCGGCCTGTTTGACTTGGTCAAAAGGTGGCGGGTCGTCCCACGGCAAGCATGTTAACGGCTTGTTCGCATATAGCCCATTTATAGCCCGCTAACCCAGGGCCCGTTTACGGCCTATCCGAATTAGGCCCAGTAGCGTCATCTGGGCCGTCCAATATAATTCCAACCCGTTTTAACTTCCGGCCCATGTATGGCCCATGACGTCTTTCGACCCATATGAGGCCCTTATTACTCTCGGCCCATTAACGGCCCATGGCAAACTGGCCCGTAATGAACAGTGTATCACTTTATACCCATTAACGGCACGTGGTGAAACTGGCCCGTAATGAACAGTGTATCACTTTATACCCATTAATGGCCCATTATTCCATTGGGCCGTTTCCAGCCCATGTTATCTTTCGGCCTTCTCGGGGCCCATTTATTCTTGGGCTCATTTCCACATTCATTTACTTACGGCCCGTTACTGTCATTTTCTGCTTGCGGGCCAAATTCAGCCTGTGGTTACAGTCGGCCCGTTTGTAGCCTGTTAATACGTTGGGCCGTTTTCATAGCGTCATTAAAATACGACCGATTAACGATGGCCCGTTATGGCCGGCCCATGAACGGACGATTTCAACTCTAGCCCATTTACGGCCATGTTTGGCTAACCGATCATAAGCCCGTAGAAGGACATTGATGATATGGCCCATAGAAGGCCCATTGTGTCTACGGCCCGTATAAGGCCCATTGTTTCTATGCCACATAGAAGGCCCATTGTTTCTACGGCCCTTAGAAGGCCCATTATTTCTATGGCCCGTAGGAGGCCCATGTTAACTACAGCCGGTGGGCATCAAAGTTCGCCACCAGTGAAAATATAGGGAACACCCTACACTATACAAAAATGGCTTGCTATTTTCTTCAGCTGGTGGCTGCACGTTAAGAACAAATTTTGTATCGCACCAAAACAAATTACAACTATAAAACAAAAGGAAGGTTGGCATAAAAGTTAACAGTCTAGCAGATAAATACACCACCGGAAGTTCATAAGCTCAGTTCTCCGTTCATTTGACCTGACTGTTACATTTTCATGTTGTATTGTCCGATGGAGCACCATAACCTTCGCCTTCAGTTCTCCTAGGCTCTTGAACAACATAGCAAATGTCTGATAGTCTGGTTTCAAAACCATGCATATCTTGATCTCTGTTAGGGAATGGACTTGTGTCTGGAGCGCAGATAAAACATTGTTTTGAGCTTGCATATCTTGATCATGAGGCAGTTTGGACAAGATTGCCTTAACAACCAAGTCAGTATTACGTAGGAACGTGCTTTTGGCACTATTAGTGGACAGGTACTGACCCACTACAGCAAGAGCTGACATTGCGGTTATAGTTGCCTCGCCACCTTCAGAAGGTGGCGGTTCCACCATTTTTTCCATAGCTCGCTGAAAAGTTGTGGTTTTACATTAGTAGTACTAGAATAGAAGATATTAAGGAGGCAGCAAAACCAAACAAAATAGCTTTGGTCTATATACAGAACTTATTCTGGTGAACCCATGTAAAATAATAGTTGTATTTTATTGCAAAGTACATAATAAAACTAGGTTCCAAACATATGACCATGTACCATCGCTAATGTATTGTCTATTTCTTCACATTGTATTGAGGGCTAATGTAACGCCCACAATGTGGCTATATCTCCCACGTGTCGAGGCATGACTTAGAGGCATAGCCACATGGTAGTTTTGTCGCAAGAGGGGTAATCTTCACATAATCCCATGTACTAAATAAGAAAGGGATAAAGAGTTGGCTTACAATCGCCACTTCACACAAATACAAGTTAAACATACATCATCAGAGTACAATCAAGGTCCGACTACGGAACCAAAATAAAAGGAAGACAACCCCAAATGCTAGATCCTCGATCGTCCCAACTGGGCTCCACTACTGATCAATTGGAAAAGATACAACACAACGATCAAGATCTTCATCGAGCTCCCACTTGAGCTCGGTTGTGTCACCTACACTGGTATCATTGGCACCTGCAACTGTTTGGAAGTATCTGTGAGTTACAAGGACTCAGCAATCTCACACCCGCGAGATCAAGACTATTTAAGCTTATGGGTAGGGGGAGGTAGTTAGGTGGAGCTGCAGCAAGCACTAAGCATATATGGTGGCTAATATACGCAAATAAGAGCGAGAAGAGAAGCAACGCAACAGTCGAGAAGCTAGACGTGATCAAGAAGTGATCCTGAAAACTACTTACGTTCAAGCATAACACAAGACCGTGTTCACTTCCCGGACTCCGCTAAGAAGAGACCATCACGGCTACACACGCGGTTGATTCATTTTAATTAAGTTAAGTGTCAAGTTCTCTACAACCGAATATTAACAAATTCCCATCTGCCACAACACCGTGGGCACGGCTCTCGAAAGTTTATACCCTGCAGGGGTGTCCCAACTTAGCCCATCACAAGCTCTCATGGTCAAGGAAGGATATTCCTTCTACTGGAAAGACCTAATCAGTCTCAGAATCCTGGTTATAAGACATTTCGACATTGGTAAAACAAGACCAGCAAAGCCGCCCGATGTGCCGACAATCCCGATAGGAGTCGCACGTATCTCATTCTCAGGGCAACACCGGATGAGACTAGCTACGAGTAAAACCAACTCTCAAGTTTCCCTGAGGTGGCCCCGCAAGCAGCTCGGTTCTGACCAACACTTAGAGAAGCACTGGCCCGAGGGGGTTAAAATAAAGATGACCCTCGGGTTAATTACTCCCAAGGGAAAGGTATAGGTTGTTAGGCAAATGTAAAACCAAGGTTGGGCCTTGCTGGAGGAGTTTTATTCAAAGCGAACTGTCAAGGGGTTCCCATAACACCCAACCGCGTTAGGAACACAAAATCAAGGAACATAACACCGGTATGACGGAAACTAGGGCGGCAAGAGTGGAACAAAACACCAGGCATAAGTCCGATCCTTCCACCCTTTACCAAGTATATAGATGCATTAAAATTAAATAAGAGATATTGTGATATCCTAACATATCTATGTTCCAACATGGAACAAACTTCAGCTTCACCTGCAACTAGCAACGCTATAAGAGGGGCTGAGCAAAGCGGTAACTTAGCCAAACAACGGTTTGCTAGGAAAGGTGTGTTAGAGGCTTGACATGGCAATATGGGAGGCATGATATAACAAGTGGTAGGTAGTGTGACATAGCGATAGAGCGAACAATTATCAAGCAAAGATAGAAGTGATTTCGAGGGTATGGTCATCTTGCCTGAGATCCTGCAAGGATGAAGAACAAGTCCATGAAGAAGGCAAACAGACGTAGTCGAACGAATCCTCACAACTCCGGAACAAAACTGAAGCTAACAAGAGAAGCAACTAGGAAAGAAGCAAGCAACATAGTAAACAACCATCACATAAACACGACATGATGCGCAACCAAGTATGATGCATGTCCGGTTTAATGAGGCATGGCATGGCAAAGTGCAACAGACAATACTACAAATTAAGTGGAGCTCAATATGCAACGAGTTGCATATTGACGAAACACCACATGACTTATTTAGTTCTCTCTCGATTATGTACCCTTCAATATTATATGTTCTTAAACATGGCAAGGGGTTAAGCATAAGTAAACTAACTATCTAGTCAAGTTTAAATGAGGCCGGATATAACAAACAACAAATCCTGAAAATCCCCATGTGCATATTTTTGATTTGGTACTGTTCTGCCCTAAACCATATTTTAGAGTTGTTAAACATGCAAAGTAGGTACACCATGTTAAACTAGGCATTTTTCTACCCCATTTACATATAAAGTTTATTAAATTCAGAGCTACGGTTAATTAGTTATGAAATAAAGCATTTTAGCATGGCATTTAAGCAAATTAATGCAAACAACAATGTAAACATCTCAAACATGCATGAAAGTTGGATATTGTGAAACTAGATGAATTCTAGTCATTTTTTATATATAAATCATTTTAATCCAATGCACCATTTGTGAGTTATTAAATGCATGAACTAGGGGGACTTTTTTCTGTAAATCTAGCAAACTCTGGATAATTGATAAAATTGCACAAAGGAAAAAACACCTACGGGCCGAATCTAAAGCATGTTGGGCCAGCAGTAGGAAGGAAAGGAGGGGCGCTGGGGAGCTCACCCATGGGCCAAGGCCCAGTCGATGCAGAGGCTGGAGGAGGCCGGTTGGGCTGCTAGGCGCGCATCTGGACCGAGCGAGAAGGGGAGGCGCGGTCAAGCGAGGCAGCGCGCGGGTCAACGCAGGGGCGGCGCGCTCGTCCTCCTGCTTGAAGCAGAGGATGTAGGGGGCGAAGCAGGGGACTCGGGAACGGCAGGAATCAGGCGCGATCAAGCGAAGGAGGCCGGTTGGCGCGGAGATTGCGGAGACGGCGAGGGGCGGCGAACCTCCGGATCTAGCCGGCGCGAGCATGGATGGCTACGCGTAGAGAGGCGCCGCTAGAGCTGTAGGTCACGGCAATGGTGGGGGCGCGGTTCAGACGAAGCAAGAGGCAATAGAGGCGGGGCTTGAGCTCGAGACAAAGAGAGGGACGCCAGCCTTGGCATGACGGCAGCGGTGCAGACAAACAGGAAGGGGAGGAGGCCGTGGAGGTCGAGGAAGACTGGAGCGGCAGCCTGGAGCAGCTGCTGGTTCGGTGTGCTCCGGCGAGCGGCCACTGGTCACCGTCACGGCCGGAGATGAGTCTGCAGGGGGGCGGAGGAGCTTGGGCACGCGACGACGGTCTGGACCTTGGGACAATGGCTGCGGCTTGTCGTTCGGCGCAGGGTGAAGCAGAGGAGGCAGGAGTCGCGTCGGACGAGGAGACGAGGTGGTAGGGCGGCGGTGGTCTTGTAGGTGAGGAGGGACTCCGGCGACGTCGGTTCCCGGGGCGGCTTGGATCAGCGACCGAGGTGAGCTCCAAAACCATGGCGGGGACGATGGGAATCGGGGAGAAGGAGCATGTGGGCGTGCTGGATGCCTACGGGGCTTCCATGCTTGATGGGTTGGATCGATGGGAGGAGGTGGTTGGCCAGAAGCTGAAAATGAGGGAAGTGGTCGGAGGCTTCGGTGGCGGAGAGGTGGATCTAGGAGGATCCCGATGGAGATGATGAGTGGGTGGCGGAGGCGCGATGGGAAAAGATGGATGGGACAGATCCTAGGACTAGGGTTTGGACGCATATATACATCGTGTGGATTAGATTAGGGGCTACCTCGTCCCTCCGATCATAATCAGGCAGACGAGAGTAAATAGCTTAGGGGAGCCCAACGAAGAATTGAAGATGTTTTGTAGATGTTTCGGGATGATCTGAATCAAACGGTGATGACTGCCTGGGTCAGGTCCAGGACAGCTTTCGGATGCGCGCGCGAGGAGGTCCGCAGGCTGACGAGAGAGCTTAGGTTAGGCCTGGCGGTAGGTAGTGGACTGTGTAGACGGTATAGGGAGGAAAGAGAGGGAAAGCACGGCAACAGTTTTCAGAGACCGAAAACGTCCGACGATTTGACCGACTATATTGTCGGTGTAGTTATCCGTTGGGGCATCAAACAGACTCCGAATGCGATGAAACTTGGCAGGCGGCCTATCTACACTATAACAACACCGCATGCCAACTTTCAACCCATTCCAAGAACATTTTCCGGACACCTATAAAAATACTATTTTGGCCGTGCCGCGGGCGCGTGCGAGTGTGTCTGGGCTCAGAACAGACAACGGATGGATCTGGGGAACCTGGACGGATGCAGGTTTTGAAAACATGATGATGCAATGCACATGATGACATGGCAGGATGCAACACGCAAGCGAAAGACAAGGCGACAACAACGAATAAATGAAAGACACCTAGCACATCGGTCTCGGAGCGTTACAGCTAAGGATAAAGAGACAAAGTTTATAATACAGTAAGCATAGTATGACATCATTCATATCACAAAACAACTGAGAACAGACAAACACGCAATTGTAACGTTGTGTGGGCAAGTCCAGCATGGAACTAGATTACAGGTCAAGATCAAAGGAACATTACTCCTCTCTTTTAAACCTTGTAAGGTGCAATGATACGCTAAGACAATTGTGTATAAAATTGAAAAGAGTAATTGACATTGGCTGCAAACCATGCAGTTCAAGGCACAAGTCAGAGTAAGTAGTAGTTAAAAGGCATGAGGATTAAGGACTTACAATAGCATCTTTGACTGGTGTAGTCATGCCCTTCTTCTTGCTGGTGTGACAGTCCTTGAAGATTTCGACAACATTTGGTTCATGTACTTTTTGGTCCTTCCGGGCTTTCCTCTGCATTTGGAACAAGTCAATATAGATCTGATAATATGGTACAACGAAAAGAGTGAAACAGCAGCTAATTACAATAGCCTCGCAGTGTGCAATATAGCTACGAGATCCTGTTGTCTCTTGGAATTTCACTTACGTACGGTTGACCTTGTTCTTTGAAAAGTTCACCTGCAAGAAGATAGATTTGTGTGGCACTTGCGTAAATAGGACTTCAACATGTGATCTGATCACATATATATAATGTACCTGATACTTTGGATCGAACCAGTGTTTAACGAGGCCTCTCCAGTCTTCATCAGATATATTTTCCACTGGAGATGTTTGGGCAAGTTCACTGTTAGCCTTGCCTTCAAAGTGAGTTTTCCTCAAGTTATACCGATATTGTCGCAGAGCAGACTTTAAAACATGGGTGCAAGCTTGTCTGGTTGCATCATCTTGGCTATCCAACTTGAACCTCATTTGTTGAAAATTATGGGAGTCTCATTATCAGCAACCTAGAAAGTATTGGACAGAGCAAGATGATATTACTAGTTTCCACACATAACCATACTTACAGATAAATGGTCGAGGAAGGTGTTGAACTGGGTTTCGTCTTTGTCATTCCTGTACTGAATCCATGTTGGGAGGATACGTACATGACACCTAACAGCAACCGCTGCCTCTGATACTAACTTGGCTGACTCTGTAGCATCACGTGGCATTTTTAAACCTGCCTCAAAACGGATCTCCATTCTTCCTCCTCTAGATTTAATTAACCTATCGAGCATTATCCCTGATGTTTGTTTCCTATTGCGCCTAGGTGCTAGTCCAACAACAAACATAGGAAGTGTTAGTGCACATCAAACTGTGAGACTACATAAAAAGAAGCATGCAACTGTAACTTGACTCCAGCAACTACCTTCTTGCTGTTGAAGCTCACAAAGTTCATCTGATCTTGCCAACTCATCTTGTTTCAAGAGTGCTTCGGAAGTAGTGTCAGGTGGCAAGGGAGCTTGGGAACGTGCTGCTAGCTGAGTTAACGAACGAGTAAATCGTGCAGCTGGTGGTACTGTGGAAGGTGTTGCAACAACTAGGGTTGTCTCTGCTTGTTTGGTGGCAGCAATTTGTTTCTGTTTGGCTTGTTCTGTAGCTTGTGTAGCATGGGATACCCTGTCGGTACAATTTTCAGCTGGACTTTGACCTTCTATTGCACCAGCAGAATTTGCAGGATTGTTCCGCTTCCCTTTACCTGTCGTTCTGTCTTGCTTCCTCTTTCTCTGTGCCATGTTAAGTCAAGCCGACAAGAAAAATGAATAACAATTTAGTCCTTCAGAACAAATGTACTTTGATGTAAGAACATGGTGTGATAGACAGATATTGTATGTTCTAGAAATAGGAACACGTGTCTTAGTCACAAGTATAATGTGTAAAGTAAGCAGATGAAATTCAACAAAATTAGAAGCAATACAAGCTAGACATCATACATAACATGCAACCACATATAACTGTGCTAAGTTAGAGGGAGCACATGTGATGGTGCACTAGGGGAGACGTGCTCATCACCAACACAACTACGTTGAGTGTCTATGCATGTGTTGTCTTGGAAATCATCTTGGGGGGATGGAGGAGTAGAATCTGTAGAGGCTCTCCATTTGGAAGGAGCACCTTCATCCGCTGCCTTGCTAACTTCCTTCTGCTTTATTGATTTTGAATTGTCAAGTAAAACCGACAAGAAAAGGCAATAAAATTCACTCTTCAGAACTCATTCATGCATGATACTAACAATCACTGCTTTGATGTAAGACAAACACATGATTCTAGGATGGAATAATACGAAAAACAGGGCGGCATGGCATATTCACAACTGTTGGTGTAAACTAAGCAGAAACCATTTCACCAAATAAGAAGCAATGCAAGCTAGACACCACGTGAAAGATACAACCAATATGACTCTGCCAAGTTAAAAGTATCCCATCATAAATGGAATTTCAACAAATTAGAAGCAGCGCATGCTATAAATCATATCAAAGATGCAACTAATATCACACTGCATATACTGAAGGTGTCTTGTCATATTGATTTATGTGGGATACAAAAAACAATAGTTTTATGTGAGGACATGCTTAATAGACAGATGTACACATTAACAGTTATAATGTATAAGCTAAGCAGAATAGCACATGCAGTTTAACCGGATTGGAAGAATTACAATCTAGACACCATATGCAACATGCAACCACATATCACGCTGCCAAGTTAGAGCAAGCACCTGCGATGCTAGTGTAGGGGAAATGTGGTAATCAACTACAGAGCTACGTTCACTATCTTCATCTAGCCTTGTTGTTTCTTGAGAATCATGTCGGGAGGCTAACGCTGCATTCTTTAAATGAGGAGTAATCCACTTGCCTGACTGCCTCATCATAAGTGATTGATGAGGGATACACAAGAACATCAGTTTGATGTAAGAACATGGTTAATACACAGATGTACTAGTATGTACCAAAAATAGAAAGGCATGTCATATTCAAAGGTATAATGTGTCAGCTAAGCAGATTGGAAGCAATACAAGCTAGACATCCGGCTGGAGTGGTGAGCATGATCATCTAGGACCTGAGAGCTTGGTGGGAGGCGGGCTGCTTCGCCACCATCGCGGCTTTTTAGTTGGCTTCCAGGTGATGCCTCTCTTCGCTGGGCTTGTCACTGGCTCGGCCAGTGCCCTGACTAGCTATTTGTCTTCTGGTGCTCACGGGATGGTGGTTCATGTAAAAAATATCTTTCCTTATATTAATAAAGACCGACTTCGGCCTTTCGAATACAAGCTAGACACCATATGGAACATGCAGCCACATATGACACCGCGAAGTTAAAGCAAGCACCTGGGATGGTGGTTCATTGCAAGCGAGGTCATCAACTCCAGAGCTACATTTACCGTCTCCATCTGCTGACATTGCACCCTTTATAGCATTATAACGTGTCGTGCTTACTGATACGTCTCCAACGTATCTATAATTTTTGATTGCTCCATGCTATATTATCTACTGTTTTGGACATTATTGGGCTTTATTATCCACTTTTATATTATTTTTGGGACTAACCTATTAACCGGAGGCCCAGAATTGATGTTTTTGCCTGTTTTAGGGTTTCGAAGAAAAGGAATATCAAACGAAGTCCAAACGGAATGAAACCTTTGGGAACGTGATTTTCTCAACAAACAAGACCTAGGAGACTTGGACCCTACGTCAAGACACAAAAGAGGGGGCCACGAGGTAGGGGGCGCGCCTACCCCCCCCCCCCCTCCCCATGCGCGCCCTCCACCCTCGTGGGCCCCCTGTTGCTCCACCGACGTACTCCTTCCTCCTATATATACCTACGTACCCCCAAACGATCAGATACGGAGCCAAAACCCTAATTCCACCGCCATAACTTTCTGTATCCACGAGATCCCATCTTGGGGCCTGTTCTGGAGCTCCGCCGAAGGGGGCATCGATCATGGAGGGATTCTACATCAACACCATAGCCCCGCCGATGAAGTGTGAGTAGTTCACCTCAGACCTATGGGTCCATAGTTAGTAGCTAGATGGCTTCTTCTCTCTTTTTGGATCTCAATACAATGTTCTCCCCCTCTCTTGTGGAGAACTATTCGATGTAATCTTATTTTTGCGGTGTGTTTGTTGAGACCGATGAATTGTGGGTTTATGATCAAGTCTATCTATCAACAATATTTGAATATTCTCTTAATTCTTTTATGTATGATTGGTTATCTTTGCAAGTCTCTTCGAATTATCAGTTTGGTTTGGCCTACTAGATTGATCTTTCTTGCAATGGGAGAAGTGCTTAGCTTTGGGTTCAATCTTGCGGCGTCCTTTCCTAGTGACAGTAGGGGCAGCAAGGCACGTATTGTATTGTTGCCATCGAGGATAACAAGATAGGGTTTTCATCATATTGCATGAGTTTATCCATCTCCATCATGTCATCTTGCTTAAGGCGTTACTCTGTTTTCATTAACTTAATACTCTAGATGCATGCTGGATAGCGGTCGATGAGTGGAGTAATAGTAGTAGATGCAGGCAGGAGTCGGTCTACTTATCTCGGACGTGATGCACATATACATGATCATACCAAGATATTCTCATAACTATGCTCAATTCTGTCAATTGCTCAACAGTAATTTGTTCACCCACCGTAGAATACTTATGCTCTCGAGAGAAGCCACTAGTGAAACCTATGGCCCCCGGGTCTATCTTCATCATATAAATCTCCCAATACTTTGTTATTTCCTTTGCTTTTACTTTTCTTTTATTTTACTTTGCATCTTTATCATAAAAATACCAAAAATATTATCTTATCATATCTATCAGATCTCACACTCATAAGTGTACGTGTAGGGATTGACAGCCCCTTATCGCATTGGTTGCGAGGATTTATTTGTTTTGTGCAGGTACGAGGGACTGTCACGTAGCCTCCTACTGGATTGATACCTTGGTTCTCAAAAACTGAGGGAAATACTTACGCTACTTTGCTGCATCATCCCTTCCTCTTCGAGGAAAACCAACGCAGTGCTCAAGAGGTAGCACTTACCCGCGTAGAAAGCTGGAGCAACTTCTCTCTTTTCTTTTCTGCTTCTCTCGAGGCAGACTCTGAAATACCCTTGCATAAAAACACAATAGTGAGAGTATGGGTGAAGTGTGTGCAGAACTAGTGCACTGTAAAAGTAGCAGATACCAGGTGGCTGAAAAATAAATGACATGAGACATATGATAGCTCTACAACATTGCATGGCAAACAAAATTAGATTCTACTCCATATGATTTTGTAATATATGAGCACAGGAAATGCAGGTACTCCTCCAGCACAGCACCACATGTGGTCATATCAAGATAATAGTTGACTGAAAATAAATAGGTCATTCGATTTTTTAATGAACTGTCCGATCTATAAGGAACGGGCAGATGGCCTTCGTCTACCTCCCGCCAGTCACTATTGACGCTCGAACCGTCAGCGACCACCGGCCCAGACCCCTGCCTCTGTCGCCCCGCCCTCCCCTCGACCTCACACCACCAACGTGCTTGGCAGCGCCCCCAGGCCATCCCTTTAATCCCGGGAGACCTCTAGATCGGGCGCCAGTAGCTCTAGGCCCCACACACCCCTAAGATAAACACCGAGGTGTTGCTTCCCCGGCGTAATAGGCGGACTGGCGCCTGTTATGCCGGGGAATGCTTCCATTAATTGGGAATCAACTAACCAGGAATTGAAATTCAGGGGGGCGACGGACCTCTAGCTAAGGTGAAATAGTATATGAGGAGAAACCTTGTGCATCGCGAGTTACTAGGAACATCTAGTATCAAGAAGAAGCGGTCAACTAGTGTCTTCTGTGGGATGAATACCGTGCAAGCAGACACGTAAGATTTGCACGAGTAAGGGAAGAGGAGTACCATTTTCGGTTGCCGGTGTGGTCGCCTCCACATGTCGTGCCGGTCTTCTTCTTTTTGCCGGGGAAACTGATGTTCTAGAGGGTGCAGGCTTGGACGAACCCATGGCCAAATTGTTGATTGTGTTGCCGTGGCCGTATGTCGGCGGAGGGGAAGCAGATCCGAGGCGGCGAAGGACGGCGTATCAGGAACAGCTCCGGTGCGGTGGAGGGTGGCGAAGTTGGAGCGGCAGCGGTGAGGCGCAGGACGGCGTGGTTGAACTGGCTCGGGTATGGACGGCTTGGCCTCGGCTTCAACTACTAGCCGTGGAGGGTGTTGCGGTTGAGGTTGTGGTGGATGACGAAGTCAGGGTATCGGCTCCGGCGTGATGGAGGAGGGCGGTGGTTGATGGATGGAATGGGGTGGCGGACGGAGGACGCTGGGGTTTCGCGGCTGGTGGAGAGGTAGTTTTTGCGTCCACGGAGTACAAATGGGGAATCAGACGGGTGGGTGGGGGGGAGGGGGAGAACCATGTTTCGGTCTGGGACGCGCTTGTTTTTGGCTTTTTTGAACAGAAGATGGGACGCGCTTGTTTGAAATTTGGGGAAAGTACAAACTTTGCCCCCCTCTTAAATTTCAGACCTACTGCGGGTCGGGAGTAGGATGGTAATCCCAGGTGTCCCAAATAGTGGGCGGGAGCGATTTCGGCCGCACGCATGTGTGCTTAGGCGGCCATTGTGTATGAATGTTTTTGGAAGCGGTTGTGTGGCATCTAGATGAAGCTACAAACCTACCCTGGTTTAGACCTTGGGCTGTCGGGCCGGTAGGTTTCACGGGTCAGAGTTATTAGAAAAGTAATTTCCTTGTACTACCTAACATTGGTCTCACGTGGTTTCGGGCAAGTAGAGGCTCTTTTGGCGCTTCGTTCGAAATATTGAAACACAAGCATTCATGTTTAGAGTACTCTTGAACTTTGAGGATTGACCTAAATAGACAACGTTAAATTTGACCTTGTATGTTTGAAAACCTCATTAAATTATCCGCTTATTTTTGAAATTTCACACTTGAAAATCCTATAACTATGATTATTTTTGAATGGAGGAGCTAAATTAGAATCTATTTTGTACACGACTACATATGCTATTATGTACAAAACCAAAGCAAATATTGGTGCCCCCATAATTTAGGTATGATTTACAAATGCCATGATATCAAATTCAAATAATTGAATGGACTTCATGTTGAATTCATTTTTTAAAACCACCTTAAGTTGAATTCAAATGTATGCTAGTTCATAGGTAGCTATTTGTAATGTTCACTGTGTAACTTTCGTATGTATAATGTGCTTTACACACACAACAAGAACTCTACTCACGTTTATATTCGATTGCTAAAGCGATGCATTGTCTGGAGTTCAAAAAACTAACTATGTGGATCAATTGTGTCGAATAATAACATAGACATGCTCAAATTCGATAGAATCTAGATGTCTGATGGATCAATGACCATTCCTTATGCGAATTGCAATCCTAATATTTGGATACAATTTATATCTTTAATCAATGTGTACGGTAGTCTTGTACGTGCAGTTTCACTCTCCATCGGTGGTCTCTCACACACTCTCTCCCAAGGTGTCTCTCTCGCACACATTCTCTCGATATAATCCTCCCTCCCTCTCATAACCATTTATGACTGTTTTCACTAACCTTTATCACAAGCACTCTTCCTCTCGCAAGCATACACACGCACAATCCCCATCGACCCTTTCTATATACATAGACCCGCCTACGTGTCTCTTGTACGCACATTATCTTTAGGCATGTGTCTCACGCATTGTCTCACACCTCTCTTCCTAATCGATGAGTCTGATTGTAGCAGAGCATTCTGTAGGATGCCCCTTAAAGTTAGGTTGGATGAATAGTAATATCAGAGATAAAGGGTAACCTTAGTCCGAGAACCTAGGTTACAAATCCTAGCCAGCTTTGTCAGTGGACATAGAGTCCTTCACAATTATGCTATATTTGTCTTGTACGACTAGTCATCCATGGGTCTCCCTAAATGCGTCACTGGCCGACCAATGTGGCGTAGGATGGAACCGAACGAAGGGCCTCACCTCGACCCACCGGACCTCACATAGTGACACACCCTCTGCCCCCATGTCTCGTTATCTTCTCACACCCACACATACCAACACAGACACCACACACAAAAAATATATTCTCCTGGTGCCTCTATCCACTCCCCCCTTGCATATACACACTCAAGGGAATCTCTCGCCGTGACATCATATTCGTCTCTCTCTCTCTAGACCACTCTCATTTCTCGTGCTATCTCTCCCACGCCCCCCCCCTCCTATCGGCCCCTCTATCCATGCCTCTTTTGAATACGTAATACACACATACCTCTCTAGGCCCTGCCAAATGCATCAACTACACATTCACACATGTTACATCACGTACCCCATTGATCTAAAAAGCCCTCTCTTCATGTTTATTTCGCATACAACATTCCTTTTGAATAAAGTGTGGCCAAAGAAATGTTTTAGAATTTCTACATATATACAACATTAGAAAGTTATATGGAGGAGTATGAACGCTTGCATTGCATGGTGCCCACAATGATATTTATTCCGCACTGCGAATTTGTATATTTTTATACTATATATAAAGTTAGTCATAATAAAGAGAAACGAAGAGCATCTCTCTCCATCGCATACCCCCCCCCCCTCTACGCCCCTTTCACGTACGCACACAAACTATCTCCGGGTCCTCTAAAAGTAAGCCCCCAGCACATTCACGCATGTTTCATCTTTCTCTCGCGATATATACAGTGACGATCATTGTATTTGAAGGGAAAGCACGATATGTACATTGGACTTCAGAATCCACTCATTACGGTCACCATTTACGTTTTGTGGTTATTATACAGTCACGGGCTCACCATACAACTCTGTATTTGCTCAAGACACGACTAGTTGACCAGTTAAACGCTCCACGTGGCACCTCTAGTGTTGTATCACATTATCTCACTACCATCGGGCCCACCTGTTGGCTTGTATCTACTCTACATCTACACTCTTATAAAATACTAGCAAGATGCCCATGCGTTGCACGGAACATCAAGATGCATTTGTATGAGTAGTTTATCTTGTGGGAGAAAAGGATGAACAAAGGAAGGCCTTATTTGCAAGTGTGGAGAGGGGTGTGGGTATCTTTTTTAAAAATTACCATAGTTTCCTTCCTATCCGTCAGATATAGATCGGACGGCATATATTGCAGGATGGCGGGCACACGATCATCACCAACTATGTTTTTTATAAGAGTGGGGATAAAATACACTCTTATAAAAAACAGAGTTGGCGATGATGGTGTGCCTGCCATCCTGTAATATAGGCCGTCCGATTTATATCTGACGGATAGGAAAGAAACTATGACAATTTTGCAAAAAGGTACCCACACACCTCTCCACATTTGCAAATAAGGCCTTCCCTTGTTCATCCTTTTCTCTCACAAGATAAAGTAGCCATACAAATGCATCTTGATGTTACGTGCAATGCACGGGCATCTTGCTAGTAAGAATGAAAACAAACGACAAAAAAATATTGGATGGTGGTTCGAAGTCATGACCGCGGGCACAGCGGACAAGGTGGCCTTGTATTGGTATGTCGAGCCGTCTATTTTAACACACAGGAGATGGTGTGGTGATTATACACACACGCACGCATGCACACGAACTGCATGCAAGCAACACTCACACGAACACATGCACCCACGCACGCACGCAACACTCACACGTACACACGCAACCATGCATGCACGCAACACTCACACGCACACACGCACGCATGCATGCACACACCAGTACACCACACGACCAACACACACTCTCACACTCAAGTGCTCAACCTACACGTGCATGCGCACACATCAGGCCCTGACAGACACATACACAATCAGGTGATTCCCGCGCACGGGGTGGAGTCTTGTCGCGCCTGCGTAAATTTGTGTTTATCTGGCCTTTTCCCTATGCGAACTGACAGGTGGGACCCACAAGGAACATGGTCAATTTAACTAGTCAACATGGTGCCACGCAGACTATTTGGCCAGTCAAAAGAGTGCAATCCGATGGTGAACCGTGAGCAAGTGACCGTATAATCACCGCAAAACGTATATAGTTACCGTAATCAGTTTATTCTGAAGTTCGGTGAACGTATTACGCTTTTCTCTCTGTAGGCCCTCCAAAACTACATCTCTACACGTTCTCGCATGTTACATCTAACAACTATGCAATACAGCACTACTACTACACTCTAACACAATAAATCATATGTGTTTTTAGTTTTACTAGATATCATATTGTTACTTAATTATTCAGTTTACATACATTAAAATTGCCTTTGAAATGTATGGCCAGTATCATATACCGCGCGGGAAAAATCCCGCCCTTCCTGTTTAATCGGGTTTGTATCGATGGATCGTGCGAAACAGCAAAATTATAGTACTATATACAGTACAACTGACAGTTCACTGGGCCGTCGTGTCGTGTACTCCTCCGTCGTAAGAGTGGAGCGCTCGCTTTCATAAATCTTCTAGTTCCTTTAGCCGACATGTGGGGCATTAAGCTACCGGTTCCACGTGCCATACCAGAATACAGTGCAGAGCAGCCGAGGTGAAGCACCCAGTCATGGTGTCGGCGTAGTAATGAGCAAGGAGGCGTCAAATCACAAAGTTGCACCTTTCCTGCAGTTAAGTTGGAGGGACGAAGTAATAATGCTAAAAAAGAAGTTGGAGGGATGAAGCAACCATCATTTCATTCATTGCTGAATGTGCTTCTCCCTCATCTTCTTCAAGTTAACCATGTGTTGCTTCTGCCGTTGTTCTGCCTCATGTGGGAAGCGGATCGGCTTGGTAAAGAACTGACACGTGGGACCGCATGTTAGCAAACCGCCAGGACAACGTCCCCTAAAAATAAGAAACCTCCCCCGCCATCCACGCGGCAAAATCACCTCCTTTTTACGAATCTTGATTCTATAATTTTTTAGATCAATATAATTGAAATTTGTATAGATAGCACACAGGAGCAAAACCAAGTGATACGGTTAAGGGCATCCACAATGTGTAGCCAAATGTGAAAATAGCTTTTGGCATCGTGGGAACCATTGTGGACGGTGTTGCCAAAGCCAAAAGGATGGAACCGAAGCTCCCTGATTGATTGATTGAAGGAATAGAAAAATGCAACGTCTCTCCTCTTTCTCCCGTGCTTGGACGCATGTACAATATAGAGGACAGAGAATACTCCCTTGTCCCTTCTATCACAAATCACAAAGCAGTGAGGCGTCAAATCACAAAGCACGGATGAAGCAACCATCATTTCACTCTTCGCTGACTCCGCTTCTCCATCGTCTTCTTCGAGAAACCATCTCACCGCACTAAGTTGGACGGATGAGGCTATTGTGTACGAGTAGTACTAGTACATTTACGTGTCCTTTGGTTCAACGGACTTCCTGGATGCAAATAAGGTGGTTGTCTCGGCTTGCAGGCGGCACTTGCGAACGACTTACCGTGGTCTCCCTCAATGGTGTTCTCCGTCGAACGCACTTCGCCAAACCACAACGTTCGAGATATCGTCGACGTCACCCCAATGGGGAAGGAAGTCAAATATAGTTACTACCTCCATTTTTTTGTACACAAGGCTAGTATATCAAAATTACAATTTGCAAAAGGCCACTAACACGAATCGAGGCAAAATTGATGGGTTTGCCTCGTACTAGCAACCAAGGACATTAATATCCCCTGCATGCATGCGGAAGTGAGAAGGTTGGTTTGCACGGCGCTGCATTAATCAAGCGATGAGGAGTGAGATGGTTAGCTCTTTGGGCTTTGGAGAAAAAATACGTATTAATTGACACGTGAAACGAGGATTTGTATCGATTAATCCCGCGAAGGAAAACCCCGCCTTTCTTTTTTAACACTAGTACTCCTAGTACGTAGTACTATGTACTTATCCTATTTGAGTCTAGGCCTTGCATTGCCATACTTCGCCACACATTTTTGCCTAGCTTGCCTAAAGTTTTCAAAATAAAAAGGAGGTACACTTACGCACGGCTGTCGCGGTTGCACCGCACCCTCACACGGTCGCTCTTGCACGCCGCGGTCGCACCGCACCCTCACATGCGCAGTCGCTCCTGCACGCCGCAAACCCAACCAAGGGAACGCACCCTCACTGACACGTGTTGTCGCATGTGAGAAAACCAAACTCAGCCATTCTAGTGCTGACACATAATTTTCGTTCATAGAGTATGTTTATCCAACCGCATGTTGGGGAGTATCCATAGAGCCCTTGCGGTGGTCTGTTGGGGAAGAAGAAGAGGTGAGGAAGAAGGGTTAGGAGACGTAGGATATTCATCCAACCGCCTGAAATGGTAGACTGGCCCAAGTTAGGCAACTTGCATAACAATATATGTTCTTTACTACACAACAAAAGATCCATAAAAACAACAACATAAAGAAAAACAATCACTGCTCGCGGAACGATATGGCCTCGTCGTCTTTGGCTGCCGGCGCGAACCAGCCGTAGCTGCCAACGTGTGTCTCCGCACCATGGTTGTCCTCGGCCTCCAGCTACTCATTCACGTGGAACATGCGGGAGCTCTGCACGGACAAGAGCACCGCCCGGTTCAAGTCGAGGACGTCCAGTTCTGCCTGTAGGAGGGCCTCGATGGCAGCGGCATCCGCGCGCTCCGCGTCGAGTCGAGCCTCCGCCATCTGGTTCAAGTCCAAGACGTCTGGTTCCGCCTACAGGAGGGCCTCGATGAGAGCGGCATCCGCGTGCTCCGCATTGAGTTGAGCCTCTGCCGCCCGGTTCAAGTCTAGGACGTCCGGTTCCGCCTGCAGGAGGGCCTCGATGGCAGCGGCATCTGCGCGCTCCGCCTCAAGTTGAGCCTTCGCCGCCCGGTTCACATCCATGACATCTGGTTCCGCCTGCAGGAGAGCCTTGATGGCAGCGGCATGCGCTCTCTCTGTGTCGAGTTGAGCCTCTGCCTCTCGGTCCTCCTTTAGTATCGCCAGGTTGAACCGCTAGTCCGCCTGCACCATGGGGGACTCAGACGCCGGCACGAAGTCGACGTCCATCGTCTCATACCCATCGGGGGCCTTCTGCGCCGCGACCTCCGCCATGAACATTGGATCGGCTTCCTCCTCCCCGTAGCTTGGCTCCAGAGAACTCGGGGATTGGCCCGCCGCAAAGCGAGCTTCGGAACGGAGGTCTCTGGCGCCGACCGTCGTCGTGATTTCTGCGCGGCGCTCCGGCGTCAGCATCTTGTAGTACGTGATCTTGCGACGCACCATGGCTTTCCGACGAACTAGGGGATGCTTGATGCGGCCTAGGGGATCAAAAGGTGGGGGAAGGGGCTGAAGATTAGGTATGGTTTTAGGGCAGTGGCTGGCATAGGCCGAGCAGCGAAGGTTCTGGTGTGAATAGTGGTTCCGGTGACGACCGGTCAATCGGTTTTGATTGTACATCGCTCTTGTCGCGTTCGCGTTGCAGCCCGGCACGCTGGACCCTGCACATCACTCACCGAATGGAACACACTTCATCTTGCATTTTCGCTCGCTTGTGGGACCGCCGTCGAGAGCAAACCGACGTCCCTCCCCCTCCCCGCCCGCGTCATTTTATGCGGAGTAAATAAAAACAGAGGGAGTATACTATGGATGAGGATCCCCTGACGTGGCCAAACCCATTGAGTAACTGACATGCGGGGCCGAGCAAGCATGGGGTCCGCCAGTAAGTGACCAAAAGGGAGGGTAAGGCAGGGATACGTATGTGAAAGGAGCTTCCAATGATATAATTTTCACATTATACATCTCATGTACTATTAATCTTGTCAATAGTCAAATGCGGTTTTGAAAAATGCATTAGAGCATGGTTAATAATATAGCCAGTCGATGGCTATAAGGAACTGCCATGTCATCTATAGCCATCATCTATTATATGCACTCATACAGTAGTATGTGCTATAAGGTTGGCTATTTCCCACAAAAAAAATTATACGGTTGGCTATTGTATTAGTACTTTTTCCCATCTCCTCTCCATCTCTTTCTTCATATTTCTTGTACGTATTTAACTAGGAACGCGTATATAGCTAGGCTCTTGCATGAGAGCTCACTCCCCTTACTTTTTCACATCTCTCTCCTCCACATAGGCCCTATATAAATGGAAGGAGGGAGTACAACTATGAGCACTACATGCTCTAGTACAGATGTTGTCAGTACTCCACTAGTACTATTGGATAGGGAGCTTAAAAAGTTACTATTGGACTGGCTATACGTGGTGAAATCCTAGTAGGAAGAGCATGCGCGAGAACAAGCACATTCACATGGTTGAAAACAAATTGGAAACCATCTCGAGTACAAATCTAGGAGTACGTACGAATCTAACAATATTGATTGGCGTTGTTGAATGTTGATACTTTTTTTATCAAAGTAGAGATACTTTGACTACACATAAAAATTATATGTAAACTAGAAAGGATAGGAGGGAGTATATTGTACGTTCAAAAACGAAACGAACATTGAATACCCTTTATATATGATTTGCGGATGCTATGATCACCGGTTCAAAATTTTGAATCTGCCTTAGGTATCACACATGCCCCCACTTATTCTCTCTTGATTTCATCTCGGGGTCCGAAGATCAATTGAAAGAGGACTAGAGTGGGTACAATACGTTCGTTTCGCTTATGAACATACAATATACTCCCTCTGATCCCCACAGACCTCCCCCCCCCCCCCGCGGGTCATTTCTATCATAGAAATAGACCAAACCTTTATCTCCTTGCATGACACGTAATTGATCTCTGAACATCAATCGATCTCGTCAACATGTGTCGGAGCATTGTGACAGCCTGGTTTTTGCCCTCTCTTATTTGATTGATCTCCATTTGAATTTTTTTGGAAACTTGGAGTTCTTGAGTCTTTTCAAATGGACTTAAACACTTGGGCATCCTTGGCTTTCACCCAAGTGCTCCACCTCCTCCTAAATCATCATTTCTCTTCTGATCCACCCCCAAAATAATCTTTGGAATATTTTTATTAAATGAAAATATTTATTTTCTCCCAAAAACCCTAGCCAGACCAGTTTGCTTCAAAGCAACCCTAATTTTTATGGCTCAGAAAAATCTGAGATAATTCACAAATATTCTGTGAACCCTAGGGCACCTCCCTGAGCAAAAATATTTCATCACTTTTTGGAGTATTTTTTCTACAGAAAATATTTTCTGTTCTGGACAGAAATGGTGGTTTCTACAGCAACTACCACTTTACTTGCTCCTTTTGACCTGAACTTTCTTGTGCATCTTTACCTTAGTAACTCATGACTAGCCTCCAAAGCATAGCCTCTAACTCCTAGCCGTTTGACCACAGTAACTGTTCAAAGTTACTAATCAGAAACTTACCTGGCTTGTAAAAACCTCTCTACTGCACCTGGATCCAAACCAAATCGTGGTAACACTCAAAACTACCACGAACAACATGCCAGACATGAAGTTTATGCTTAGATTGGCCTGATGTCATAGTTCACGCGGTGACCACGTTCGTCCAGGGGTGTTGGCATGCGTGTCGACGCGCTCTGAGTGCTGCCGAGCGCTCTGTTCGCGCGTGCTCGCTTCCCTCGCCTGCCCGAGTGTGCCAAACCGCGCCACCATCTTCGTCTAAACGCCATTAACCTCCGCTCTGGCGCTCGCCAACGCCGGAGCTCACCGCAGCAAGCAACGGGCAAGGTCGGCCAGGCCCAACAGTGCGGAGCGCACTTGTGCTCGTTGCCTTCCCCGACCGTGCCCCTGTGCTCGTTCCCGCTCGCCCACAGTTCCGCGTGAGTTGCATCGCCTTCTCCCCTCTCACTGACGCCGCTCGTCACCGGGCGCCGTGTCTAGGTGTCCACCGGTGGAGCCCGATCCCCCTCGACGCTCGGCTATAAATGGAGCCCTCCCGAGCCTCTCGAGCACCATCCACACCTCCCACACACTCCTTGATCTTGTAGAAAGCTGTAGCCTGGCCGGGCAGGCCGCGGGCCGCCGTCCCCGAGCTCGAGCTCGCCGGCGATCCCCTCGGGTCGTCTCCATGGCTCCAGCCCCTCCCAGGCTCGGGCCTCCCTTCCAGGGCCTCCGCTGTGCCTCGCTGGTGCTGTTCCGCCCGGTTGGAGCCCCTAGAGTCGCCTCTGGTCGTCGTCGTCTTCCTCTCCGGCGATCTCTGCTCTCTGTCTCCGCTAGGAGGTTGTTTCTGACGCCGTCCGACCACCCCTAGCTACTCTACGGGTATGGGCAGGTGCGCCTCCGGCCCCTCTTCGATCCCTCCCTCTCATTCTCTCCAAGAAGCTCTCGTCGCCGGCGTGAGCTCCGGCGACGCCGCGCCGTCCTCTGTTTCCCTCTCCCCCTCCCTCTCACCTGACTAGCGGGGCCCGCTAGTGAGCCACACAGTACGCGTGCGAAGCGGTACGAGTGGTGGCGCCCCGAGGCTTTACGCCTTCGATGTACCCCCCCTCCCCAGTCTGTTTTATTAAATTCAAATTCATTTTTCAGAGAGCTTCAAACAGCCAAAACTCTTTAACCATAAGTCCAAATGAATTGATTCTTTTTGCATTGTGTTCTTTGTGAAGAAATCTAGCAGCTCACCAAAATGAGATTTTTCTCTGTTGTCTAGATTTTCTGGTGATTTCAGAAGGGTTCTTGATGTTTTCTTTTTGTGTTTATAAATATTTTCAGAGGGTGAGGCTTGTCTTGAGGATCACCAGAAGGCTTGTGAACCTCATCTGCACTAAGGCAAGCCACAACAACATTTTCATGGTGTCATTTCAATATTTATGATTTTCTTACTTGAATGAAATGATTAATCCATGCATTTAAATAACTATTGTGTTATTTATATTCTGTTAAGTGTTTGTAGTTATTATGCTTGATTTACAGAATGTTGAAACTAGCTTAGTTGGTAAAGCAAAGCTAAGATCTATTTGTGGTGATGATAGAAATAATTTTTTATGCATGTTAGTAATTATTAAAGTTATTTCTTGCATAAATAAAATGATAAAAATTTGCTAGAAAATATTCTGTTAAGTACTTGTTTAGTCATTTTACTTGACTTACAGAATGTTTGAACCTAACTTGGTTGGTAAAGAAATTAGGATTGTTTGTGGTAAATCTTTGTTATTCAGTGAGAAATTAATCGAGTTACGTTCTTGCATGAGAAAATAATAAAACTTGCTGCAAAATATTTTGGTATGTGAGTTATTTGACAGCAAAGTAATATGAGTTGTTGATGTTTATGCTTAGTGTGAATATGGATGACATCGTCATTTTTATATTAAGTGATGCATGTGTAGTTTTGCATTTCATGGCATGCTATGACACCGGTCATTTTCATTTTAAGTTGAACCTGAATATAACTCAACTTGAATATAGTTGACTGGGTCATGGTGCCGCTGAATCGAGTTTTTCCCAGTGCAACCACATTTGCCTTTGTGGGAAGGCCTTGATTCGGTCCATTGACATTGCCTCTGGTCGGTGCCTCCAACTAGGGAAGGTTATGTCGTGCTTACCCTGGCCCGGTAAGCAGGCATAACCTTGTGTGCCCGTTGTTGAGATTATGGTACCGGGTCCCCGAGTGGGATCGTTTTGGCCACGACGGTGGTCGGTGTGTCTTTGGTAGACACGGGGCCACCCAGGACTAGCCCGTTGGGGATTGGGTCGGAGTGGCCGGGAGAGTGTCATGGCAATGGAGGGGTTTCGTCGGAATGCCGTTGGTCCACCCGAATGGGAGTGCGAGGCCATGGGTTCCGTGGTGTGGGTAGAGTGCGCTACCTCTGCAGACTGTATTAATCTATCAATATCCGAGTCCACGGTTACGGACACGCTCGAAACTAGGTCACACCATGGGTCAACGTTTAATAAATTTTGCACACTAAGTCACGAACTTTGCACAGTTGATGATGGTGGGAAGGCCATCTGAGTGTTTGAGACCAAGTGTTGGTCGTGGCAGTGATCGCCGGAAAGATCACGAGGTAACCTGAGTTAAGACCACGAGGTTGGTATGTTTGTGATCCAAGAGCGATCACTGTTGGTAAGCCAGTATGAGGGATTTTTTTCTCACAAGAACATGATCACAACATGTTGGATATATTGTTGCATTATTAATAATTGGTTAATTATCATGATATTGTTTGTCATTATGTTTATGCTTGTTGTGAGCTTGCAAGTACATTCAATGTACTGACGTAGCGTGTCATGCCAGATTTCAGGAAAGTCTCGTTGGAAAGGAGTGCTGTTCGAGTCTAGATCGTGTCCACATCGGTGTCCCTGTGCTATGGAGTTCCGCTATGACATTGTTCCGCTGCCGCGTAGTTGTTATGATCGAGGCCCCTTTAAGTTCACTAAATAATGTACATATTGTTCAGCCGCACCGTGTGTGCCGCTTGGCCTCGCCACCTGTTGTAATATAAACTTTGGCCCGCTAGCATCAATAAAGCGGTTGTTTTCTGTACCAAGATGTTGTGTGTTGCCAGAAGACATGGTCTCTGGGCTCGCAATGCATGGTAAACCGGTTGCTCTAAGCCGGGGTGGCACAACGCTTGGTATCAGAGCCATGCTGACTGTAGGACATGCTAGACTACAACGTGTTAACTGAATGTTAGATACGAGTTTAAGTTGAGTGCCGGTAACATTTGTAGCTGGTTGTTGCATTGCATGCGTTTGTTTTATTTTTATGCTAACCTACTAATGGTTGTGAGTGTAGATGGCTCCGGTGCCGTATCCGTGTCAGTTGCAGCTGATGCCGTACACATCGCCGCATCTCCTTCGTAACGTGTGGCGACGGTTGTACCCCCTCGGTGATGATCCAGTCTATCGTGTGTACCGGGAGCGTCTAGCAGACTCAGTGTATGAGTATCACGCAGTGGTTACTCTGCGCACCAGTTCCGATTCCAACACTTACACTCGTACCTCTTGGAGCGGTTTCACTTCTACCGCTTCTCAGGCTGTCCAGTTTGCTGCATTCGAGGTCCTTGTCGAGCTTCGTTACAACGAGGTCCGGATGCAGAACCACCTAGGTTTCTACTACTATCCTTCTCTGCACGACACTGGTCGTGTCCGTTTCCCTATCATTGATCCGGAGTCTGATAGTGTTGCTAGCCACCTTGCCCATTATATCACTGCTAGCTATCTTATGATCCACGAGCTGGCTCGAGAGCTGACTCGCGCTCGTACTACTTTAGCCTCTGCTTTAGTCCCTACTAGGTCTGTCACTGCTCCATGCTCCCTGGGATTTACTCCTTATATTCCAGTCAGTTCTAGTTCTCCTATTTCACCGGTTACTCCTCCGAGTAGCTCGGGCGCCTCGACCGTGAATCCTCTCAGTGCTCCTGCTGAGTGGGTTTCACTTCTCACTACTCCTGTAGCCCCGATGGTTCACCCTATACCTGCCCCGGAGGGAGAGCCCTCGAGGCAGCGTCGTCGTGTTACCTTTAACCCGGAGGTTTCCGTTAACGTCGTCAGTTCAGGATCCAAGTCCGCTTCAGGAGAAGACCCAGCAGCACCAGCAGAGCAGTAGAGCTTCCGAGTATTCACAGTCGTCAGGGTGGTGTACGGATGTAGTCGTACGAGTCATGATGTTTCATTTCCTGTATGAGAGTAGCTGAACCTGGCATGTTGTTTACTTTTCATGTATGAGTCTATGTATAATTATGTTGGAACTCTATTTTATTCGCCATATTTTCTTCGTTATTTCGGTTTTTCTCGGGCTTTGTTGCTGGCTTTTCCCCAATTTATTCTTGGATGTTTCTCATCTCGATTGCGTTGTCTTGGGAAAAATCCACAATAGGATGACGCGGGGAGGCAGCAGTAGCAACGTTCGTGAGGGAACTCCTGTTCGTCGTTCCGCACGACAGGCAGGACATTCTCCCGAACCGTACGTTCCGCCACCACCTCCACCGCCAAATCCGCCCTCCACCGAGCAAATTCTGCGTATGTTTGAGGAAAGAAGGAACAATGATCTGATTGAAATATTAAGAAGTGTGCAAGCTATGGTTGGACAGAATGGAAATCAGAACGGTCATCACTCAAAGCTGTCAGATTTTCAAAGGACCAAGCCACCCAGTTTCAGTCAGATTGTTGACCCATTGGATGCAGACGATTGGTTGCGCACCATTGAGAAAAAGCTTGAGATTGCTCGTACTGAAGAAAATGATAAAGTTCCATTTGCAACTCATTACCTTGAAGGCGCAGCTGCCATATGGTGGGAAAATACAAAAGCCATGTGGCCTGTTGATGAGGAAATCACCTGGGAAAAGTTTAAGGATCAGTTCCGAAATATCATATCCCTACTGGAGTTATGAAGACCAAGCAGCGTGAATTTCTCGCACTCGTCCAAGGAAATCAGTCTGTGGGTGAATATTTGCAAAAATTCAATCATCTGGCCCGTTACTCTCTTTATGACGTGGCCACCGAAGAAAGGAAGATTGACAGATTTCTTGGAGGCTAAATCCGCAACTCCGGTGTACTCTCAGTATGCTTGATTTCCCAGATTTCCAAACTCTGGTGAACAAGGCTTTCATTGCTGAACGGGAGCACAAGCTTATAGCAGATAATAGGCCTGTTAACAACGACAACAAGCGTAAGTTTGAGCCAAAGAAGGATGGGCAACCCAGTGCAAAAGGCTCGTACCTGGCAGCAGACTCAGGTGGAATACAAGCCAAATTGGCAACAGAATGTTAACAAGACCACCACTCAAGTCAAGAATGTCGTGACCAACCCAATACATGAGGAGCGTCAGCGCAATAATTCTTGCTTCAATTGTGGGCAGAACGGACATTATGCCAGACAGTGCCCCAAGAACAACAAGGCGAATGCCCTAATCAGGCCACAAGTCAACTTTATGGAGTCATGGCCGACCCAGCAAAACTTCACTGGGCACGTGCATCATATCTCCGCCGATGAAGCCCAAGAGAAGCCAGAAGTCGTCATTGGTATGTTTTCTGTTAATGACATACCTGCCGTAATTTTATTTGACTCTGGGGCTTCCCATTCTTTTATTTCTCGGAGTTTTGCTGCCCAAAACAATTTCCTTGTACGCTTTTGGGCAAAAATATGCTGGTACAAACCCCGGGATCTATAATCAAGAGCAATCTGGTCTGCCGAGATCTGGAAATCAATATCAACGGAGTCTACTTTCCAACCTCTCTGATCATCATTGAGTCTGAAAAGTTGGATATTATATTGGGTATGAATTGGTTGACCAAATATCAAGTTTGCATAAACTGCGCAACACGAGAAGTCACCTTGACCAGTCTGGATGGGCAGACTACCAAACTCTATGCTCGCAAGAATATACCCAAGCAAGAATTGGTTTGCACCGCTCTGGCAGAATTGGAATTAATACCTGTGGTCAGCGAGTACCTTGATGCATTTCCAGAAGAACTGCCAGGCATGCCACCAGATCGGGAACTGGAATTTGCAATAGAACTTGTGCCCGGAACTGCACCGTTATACAAGAAGTACTACCGAATGCCCTCATCAGAATTAGTGGAGCTAAAGAAACAGCTTGATGAATTCCTCCAGAAAGGATATATTCGTCCCAGCTCTTCACCATGGGGATCACCTGCAATTTTCGTGGACAAAAAGGATGGCAGTCTCCGCATGTGCGTAGATTACCGCCAGCTGAATGAGGTCACCATAAAAAATAAAGATCCGCTGCCAAGGATTGATGATTTGTTTGATCAGCTCAGTGGGGCTAAAGTATTCTCTAAGATCGATTTACGGACCGGATATCATCAGCTCAAGATTAAAAAGGAGGATATTCCTAAGACCGCATTCACTACTCGGTACGGTCTTTATGAATATACCGTGATGTCCTTTGGTCTCACCAATGCCCCTGCTTTCTTCATGCATATGATGAACAAAGTATTCATGGACTTCCTCGACAAATTCGTGGTAGTCTTCATCGATGACATCCTCATTTACTCCAAGGGTGAAGAAGAGCACAAGGATCACCTCCGAGCAGTGCTACAACGACTCCGCGACCATCAGCTATACGCCAAATTCAGTAAATGCGAATTTTGGCTCAAGCAAGTTGGGTTTCTCGGACATGTACTATCCGCCGAAGGTATAGCCGTGGACCCGAGCAAAGTAAAGGATGTGCTCGATTGGGTGCCGCCCACGACTGTGACGCAGATCCGGAGTTTTCTCGGATTAGCTGGATATTACCGTCGTTTTATTGAAGGGTTTTCCAAGATTGCTAAACCCATGACGGAGCTGCTCAAAAAGGATAAGAAGTTTGAATGGACGGAGGACTGTGAGAAAAGTTTTAATGAGTTAAAGATACGGCTGACAACCGCACCTGTATTGACTCTTCCAGACATTTATCGCAGTTTTGATGTGTATTGTGACGCCTCCAGGCAAGGCATTGGTTGCGTACTTATGCAAGACAGCAAGGTAGTAGCATATGCATCGCGACAGCTACGACCCCACGAGGGAAATTATCCTACTCATGATTTGGAATTGGCTGCGGTGGTTCATGCGCTAAAAATTTGGAGACACTACCTCATTGGAAAAAGGTGCCAAATTTTTACCGACCACAAAAGTCTCAAATACATCTTTACTCAGCCAGATTTAAACCTCCGTCAACGAAGATGGCTAGAGTTGGTCAAGGATTATGACCTTGGAATAAATTACCACCCGGGTAAGGCCAACGTGGTTGCCGATGCACTCAGTCGAAAGCCCGTCAGCTTAAATGTCATATTGAGATCCTTGCCTCCCGAACTCCAAGAGGAGATCGCTCAGCTCAACCTGGTCATAGTGGATGCTGGCCTCGCTAATATTTTGGAAGTTACCCCCACACTTGAGGAGAGATCCGCAAGGCCCAGCCAGCTGACGCCAAGCTGCAAAGACGTGCCAAGAGCCAGATGGCAGAGCGACCCCAGATTTCTCCAAGGACAAATTCGGTACCCTCCGATTCCGTGGACGGATTTGTGTACCCAATCAACCGGACTTAAGAGAAAATCCTGTCAGAAGCACACGAATCCTCATATTCCATTCACCCGGGAGGTACGAAAATGTATGAGGACCTTAGACAAATATTCTGGTGGGATGGAATGAAGAAAGACATTGCCTATTTTGTAGCCTGTTGCGACATATGCAACAAGGTGAAGGCAGAGCATCAGAAGCCAGCCGGACTCCTCCAACCGCTGCCGGTTTCACAATGGAAATGGGATGACGTTTGTATGGATTTCATTACGGGATTGCCTAAGACTCAGCGAGGCAATGATGCAATCTGGGTTATAGTGGACACCCTAACCAAGGTTGCTCACTTCATTCCCGATCAGCACCAGATATAGAGCAAATCAACTTGCACAGCTGTATGTATCCAGAATAGTCAGTCTGCATGGAGTACCCCGAACTATCACTTCCGACCGAGGTTCCCTGTTTACCTCCGCTTTTTGGTCCCGTCTCCATCAAGCCTTGGGGACAGCACTGAAATATAGTACTGCTTATCATCCTCAGACAGATGGACAGACAGAGCGGGTAAATCAAATACTCGAAGATATGTTGCGAGCCTGTGCTTAGCCAAGGGACTAAATGGGAAGACTGCTTGCCATATGCCGAGTTTTCTTATAACAACAGTTTCCAGACCAGCCTAAAATGTCACCATATGAAGCTCTGTATGGCCGTAAGTGCCGCACTCCTTTAAATTGGTCTCAAACTGGAGATAGCCGTATCTTCGGAACAGATCTCATGATGGAAGCTGAGAAACAAGTTAAGGGAAATCAGAGACAGATTGCAATTGGCCAAATCTCGACAGAAGAGTTATTATGATGCAAAGCACCGACAGATCAGTTTTGAACCCGGAGAACACGTATACCTCCGAGTCACTCCTATGAAAGGAGTCAAGAGATTTCAGACTCGTGGAAAGTTGGCCCCCAGATTTATTGGTCCATTCCCGGTTATGTCTCGAGTGGGTACTGTTGCATATCAATTGGAACTACCCGCTGAGTTGGCAGACGTGCACAACGTGTTTCATGTTTCCAATTGAGACGATGCATATCCCCGCCTGAGAAAAGGACTGCTATGGCTGAGGTAGAGTTGGCAAATGATTTAACTTATGAAGAGAGACCGTTTAGAATTTTGGATCAGATGGAAAGGGTCACTCGCAGTAAAGTAAGGAAATTTTACAAAGTTCAGTGGGAGCATCACACAGAGTCAGAATCAACTTGGGAGCGGGAAGAATTTCTACAGTCACATTATCCAGAGTGGTTTTCCCAAGCAACCGAATCTCGAGGACGAGATTCATTCTAAGTGGGGGAGGTTTGTGACAGCCTGGTTTTTGCCCTCTCTCATTTGCTTGATTTTCATTTGGATTCATTTGAAATTTGGAGTTTTTGAATCTTTTCATATGGACTTAAACACTTGGGTACCCTTGGCTTTCACCCAAGTGCTTCATTTCCCTCCCTAATCATCATTCCCTTCTGATCCATCCCAAAATAATCTTTGGAATATTTTTCTTAAATGAAAAATATTCATTTTTCTCTCAAAAACCCTAGCCAGATCTATATGCTCAAAGCAACCCTAATTTTTATGGCCCAGAAAAATCTGAGATAATTCACAAATATTCTTTGAACCCTAGGGCACCTTCCTGAGCAAAAATATTTCATCACTTTTTGGAATATTTTTGCTACAGAAAATATTTTCTGTTCTGGACAGAAATGGTGGTTTCTACAGCAACTACCATTTTACTTGCTCCATTGTGCCTGGTTTTCTTGTGCATTTTCACCTTAGTAACTCATGGCTAACCTCAAAGCACAGCCTCTAACTCCCAGCCGTTTGACCATCGTAAACTATTCAAAGTTACTGATCAGAAACTTACCTGGCTTGTAAAAACCTCTCTACTGCACCTGGATCCAAACCAAATCGTGGTAACACTCAAAACTACCAAGAACAACATGCCAGACATGAATTTTATGCTTAGATCGGCATGATGTCATAGTTCACGTGGTAACCACGTTCGTCCAGGGGTGTTGGCATGCGTGTCGACGTGCTCTGAGTGCCCCCGAGCGCTCTCTTCGCGCGTGCTCGCTTCCCTCGCCTGCCCGAGCGTGCCAAACCGTGCCACCATCTTCGTCTCAACGCCATTAACCTCCCTCTGGCGCTCGTCGACGCCGGAGCTCACCGCAGTGAGCACATGCAAGGTCCGGCCAGCCCAACAGTGCGGAGCGCATTGTGCTCGTCACCTTCCCCTCGATCATGTGCTCGTCTCCGTCCGCCCACAGTTGTCGCGTGACCTACGTTGCCTTCTCCCCCTCTCACTGACGCCACTCGTCTTCGGGCGCCGTGGACATGTGTCCACCGGTGGAGCCCGAAACCCCCCCTCGTCGCTCGCCTATAAATGGAGCCACCCCCAGCCTCCTCGAGCACCATCCAGCACTCCCACACACTCCACAATCGCGTAGGAAGCCGGAGCCTGGCCGGGTAGGCCTCGGGCTGCCGTCCCCGAGCTCGAGCTTGCCGGCGATCCCCTCTGGTCGCCTCGGTAGCTCTAGCCCCTCCCAGGCCTGGGTGACCCCTTGAGGGCCTCTGCCTCTCTCCAGTGAGGCCATCTCGCCCGCTTGGAGCCCCTGGAGTGGCCTCCGTTCACCGTCTTCCTCAACACCGGCAACCATCGTGTTCTGCCTCCGCTTACGAGCTTGATTCCGACGCCGTCTGACCACCCCTAGCCATGCTACGGGTACGGGCAGGTGCGCCACCGTCCCCTCTCTAAATCCCTCCCTCTCATTTTGGCCAAGAAGCCCTTGTCGCCAGCGAGAGCTCCGGCAAAGCCGCGGCCTCCTCTATTTCCTTCTCCCCCTTCCCCCACCTGACTAGCGGGGCCCGCTAGTCAGCCACTCTGTACGCGTGCGAAGCGGTACGAGCAGTGGCGCCCTGAGGTTTTACGCCTTCGACGTCACCCCCCCCCCTCAGCTGTTTAATTAAATTCAAAATCATTTAAATTCTAGAGAGCTTCAAACAGTTATAACTCTTCAACCATAAGTCCAAATGAATTGATTCTTTTTGCATTGTGTTCTTTGAAAAGAAATCTACCAGCTCACCAAAGATGAGATTTTTCTGACCTGTTTAAAATTTCTGGTGATTTTCAGAAGTATTCTTGATATTTTCTTTTTGTGTTTAAATTTATTTTCAGAGGGTGAGGCTTGTCTTGAGGATCACCAGAAGGCTTGTGAACCTCATCTGCACTAAGGCAAGCCACAGCAACATTTTCATGGTGTCATTCCAATATTTGTGATTTTCTTACTTGAATTAAATGATTAATCCATGCATTTAAATAGCTATGGTGTTATTTTTATTCTGTTAAATGTTTGTGAGTTATTATGCTTGATTTACAGAATGTTGAAATTAGTTTAAGTTGGGAGAGCCAAGATAAGGTTTATTTGGGGCGATGACAGTAATGATTTTGTTATGCATGTTAGTAATTATTTAAAGTTATTCTCTTGCCTTAAATAAAATGATAAAAATTTGCTAAGAAAATATTCTATTAAGTACTTGTTTAGTCATTTTACTTGACTTGCAGAAGGTTTGAACCTAACTTGGATGGGAAAGAAATTAGGAATTGTTTGTGGGAAAATCTTTATTATTCACGTGAGAAATTAATCGGAGTTACGTTCTTGCATGAGAAAATTTTAAAAATTGCTACAAAATATTATGGATAATATGTGAGTTATATTGCTCAGGAACATAATATGAGTTGTTGATATTTGTGCTTAGTGTGTATACGGATGACAATCGGTCTTTTTCAATAATAAGTGATGCATGTATAGTTTTGCATTTCATGGCATGCTATGACACCGGTCATTTTCATCTTAAGTTGAACCTGGTTACAACTCAACTTGAATATAATGTTGACTGGGTCATGCTGCTGCTGAATCAAGTTTTTCCGAGTGCAACCACATTTTCCTTTTTGGGAAGGCCTTGATTCGGTCCATTGACATTGCCTCTGGTCGGTGCCTCGCACTAGGGAAGGTTGTGTCGTGCTCACCCTGGCCCGGTAAGCAGGCATAACCTTGTGTGCCCATTGTTGAGATTATGGTACCGGGTCCCCGAGTGGGATTGTTTTGGCCACGACGGTGGTCGGTGTGTCTTTGGTAGACACGGGGCCACCCAAGACTAGCACGTTGGGGATTGGGTCGGAGTGGCCGGGAGAGTGTCATGGCAATGGAAGGGTTTTGTCGGAATGTCGTTGGTCCACCCGAATGGGAGTGCGAGGCCATGGGTTCCGTGGTGTGGGTACAGTGTGCTACCTCTACAGAGTGTATAATCTATCGATAGCCGAGTCCACGGTCACGGACACCTCATAGTAGGTCCCACCATGAGTCAATGTTTAATAAAATTTGCACACTAAGCTATGAACTTTGCATTGTTGAGGATGGCAGAAAGGCCATTGGGATATTCGGGACCAGATATTGGTCGTGGTTGTGATCACCGTAAGGATCACGAGTTACTCTCGTTAAGACCACGTTGGTGGTTTGTCTGTGATCCAGGAATGATCATGGTTGGTAAGTTGTCCCGAGGGACGTTCGAGCATGACCACAGCATGTTTGACATGTACTGTTGCATTATTAATACTTGGTTAAGTATCATGATATTGTTTGCCATTATGATTATGCCTGTTGTGAGCTTGCAAGTACATTCAATGTACTGACATGCGTGTCATGCCAGATTTCAGGCAGGTCTCGTTGGAGAGGAGCGCTGCTCGAGTCTAGATCGTGTCCACATCGGTGTCCCTGTGATATGGAGCTTCCGCTACGATGTTATTCCGCTGCCACGTAGTTGTCCTGATCGAGGCCCCTTTATGTTCACTAAATAATGTACATATTGTTTAGCCGCACTGGGTGTGCCGCTTGGCCTCGACATCTGTTGTAATATAAACTCGGTTCCGCTAGCATCAATAAAGCGGTTGTTTTCTGTACCAAGATGTTGTGTGTTGCTAGAAGACATGGTCTCTGGGCTGGCAATGCATGGTAAACCGGTCACTCTGAGCCGGGGTGCCACAGGCATGAACCGAATGGGATGTCAAAACTGAGACGCAAAGCGACACGTAGTGGAGGCAAAGTGAAACTTCAAACGAACCGTTTGTTTGTATGCATGTCAGACAAATTACAAATAAACATTGGAAATTCAAGCATGGTCTAGGCCCACATGCGAATGATACTCGGTGGAATGTTCAAATGAGGCATGCAGGAGGATGGACTCGACCGGAGGGCGACATGATCGATGGAGAAGAGGGTTGGGGAGGAATGAGAAATAAGCAAATGCCATATGATTATACTTGAACGGCTCAAATAAACAATAAGTTGTCTCGCTTGGCCTACATATTGAAAGGCCTAATGCGCAATGCGGAGCACTGACGCTCGAATATGGCCGGGAAAACAGGGAAACCGACATGTGGGGCACACCTGTCGGGACGATGTAGCGCAAACTAGTCCAATGGAGGAGCTGACCCACGACCTCCTCGCCACCGGCAACCATTCATGTGGGTCGTGGGGGCCAACAACGTGGCGCAGCTCCAGCACCGCCTCTGGACACGGTGACCATGGTGAGCGACATGCTCGTCGTTGCTAGAGATGGTCGGTTTCAGTGTGCCGAGGGTGGCGTTAGTGCTGTGGCACAACCAACAGTATGTTTGGTTTGTGCCCAAGGTTGCCCCATCAAATCATTGGGTAGCCAAAATTTTGGTTGAGGTTTTGGTTGCCCATGATTTGGCCGACATCGGCAGGAAAATGAACTAGAGTTGGCTAGAGTTCATTAGCATGCCAAAAAATGGCAACCATCCATTTTTGGGTCATGACCAAAACCTCAAAAAAATGGCAATCATCCAAACAAAGACCAATCTTTGGGTCATGACCAAAATTTTGGTAAGGTGCACTTTGGCCACAATCCAAACACCAACACCCGGCTCGTCGAGGAAGCACGGGGCGCCGGGACGCATCCGCGGAGTGGTGTAGCGCGGCCAACTGCATCCTCAGGACCTGAGACCATGCCGGGTCGTCTTGCTTTTTCAATGACATGCGTCGATCGCATGTGAGCAAAGGGCATCTCCAATGTTGCCATGACCGCAGCTAACTACCCTGGCACACCAAAAACCCTCGTCCCTCGCGACATCGTGCAGTCCGTTCCTAGCCAGCGCCAGCTGCCCACATTCATGGCGTCCGTTCGTATGCCGTCGTTAAGAGGCTCGGTGCCCGAGGAACCAACTCCAGTGACTTAATGACAAACCAGGACGCTTGGCCTCACTGGAATGTGCTACTTAAAGCGGCAACGCCCAGCTAACCTCCACATCATAGCGCATCGTCCTCCTACCTGGCACCACATCTGCCATGAACGCAAGCGCGAACTCTCTACGGGAGAGCTTGTCTTCGTGGATGGAGCTCGAGGTCGCCGCCGTCGCTCAAGTCGCCACACAAGTGGTGGCCACGCTGGAGGCCGACGATGGGAGCACCATCAGCCACACGTCCTACTTGCCGTCGTCCAACGTCTGGCACCGCCGAGGTCGGGGACTCCTCCAAGGATGAGTAGGGCATGGGAGGCGGCAGGTCATGGTGTGCCAACTTGCCGGTCCGTCTCCCGTGTTCTACTTTTCCTCGCCGGAGACCGCACCTTCACTTCACGGGTCTTGAACCTCGCCCCCGTACATGGAGATCGCAGATGGAGGACGTCAGTCGCCACAGTAGAATAGGTTTAGGGTCGGGTTTCTTTTATTTTTCTGTCCTATAAAAGTTTGAAATGTAATGAAAATCTGTCGTGTGTGCATTAATCTCGGTCGGTGTATATGAACTTTCACAATAATATAGTATATTTTAGGAGTACTAGCAAGATGCCCGTGCGTTGCACGAAAGATCAAGATCTTGTGGGAGAAAAGGATGAATGAGGGAAGGCCTTTTCTGCAAATGCACATTCACGCATTTCACATTTTTCTACAACTAAGGGAACCTACGAAAGGGTTAACGTAAATTGCCTCTCTCTCTCCGCCCCTGATTTTTATGGTGGTGGGCCCCTCCCTCCCCCCAATCTATAATCAACAGCTCACATGTTTCACATTATGTTAATTACGTAACTGGGACTAGTAGGTGTTGCATCACTCGTCCTAAAAAACCCAACTAAGCCAACCTCCCAGCATTTCGTGCGGGAGAAGACCCGGACGCGCCGATTTAGTCGGGATTACCGGATTACTAGTAGTAGTATCGATGGATCGCGCGAAGCAACAAGTTTTTTTAGGGGGCTAAGCAGCTAGTTTAAAATGAAAAAAGGCGGTACACTCACAGCACCCCTGTCGCGGTCACATTGCACCCCACACACGTTCGGCCCTGCACACGGCTCACGCAAACGGAACGCGCTTCGGCTTGCCTCTTCACTGACACGTGGGACTGCACTTGGAGAAACCGACCATGCGCCAAACTCCCCTTGCCCCACCGTGCGAAAATCCTCCCCCACCCAAAAAATTCCCCCCAAATCCTAGATTCAACCGCTCTTCGGCCAACTAGCCAATAATATTCCCCAAACCCCCCTCCCCCCGTCCTCCTCCACTCCATTCGCTCCGCTAAAGCCGCCCTCCCCGCCACGCCGATACGTCGGTGCCACGGTTCGTCGAGGGGATGCACGGCGATCCTCTCGCTCCCACAGTACGCTCTCGTAGACTGTCGTCCTCTAGCCGCGCCGCCACCGCTGGCGACGTTCTTGTGAAGGCGCACGGTGGTCAGCGTCGCCACCGCTGGCGACATTCATGTGGAGACGCATGGCGGTGAGCTTCTCCCACAGTACGTGCATTCTAGAGTGAGGCCCCGTGCATGTCGGTGTAGCGCTGAATGTTAGCTGATAGACGCTGTTAATCTCACTGTTTGCCGAAGTAGTTTACAGTCAATATGCTCTGCTTAAGAAGCTTCCTTGCCCTGTTCTACACTCAATTTGCTTAGCTGAGATGGCATGCCAAGGCCGATTAGTTGCTAAAATATCCTGCCATATATTTATTCTGACGTAGATTGCCATGGTCTGGTAGCCAATCTATTAGGTGAAATAGCTCTACACTGTTTTATACTCGATCTTTGTTGCTGCGATGGCCTTCGATAGTTCGATGGATGTGTCCTCATTGACTGCTGAAACAGCCTGCCATAATTTAGCACTCAAATTTGTTTGCTGAATTAGCTTTACATATATTTCATTACTTAGATCTGCTCGTCCAAATATCTTGCCATAGCTTTAGACATCGACCTAGGTATTTTCTTCTGGACTTCATAAAAAAGCATATATGTTTTTCCTGTAATATCTAGTAGAAGAACTAATTTGTATGTCTAACAGATGGACAGGACTTGGATAACTTCTGCTCGAAGATTCTCCGCTGCATATGTCGAGGGGGTTGAAAACTTCATGAACTTTATCAGAGCTGAGTACGGTGGTCCGAAATCAGATGTGCTCTGCCCGTGTAGCAGTTGTATGAATTCAGTTACAAGACCCCAGTCAACTGTGCAAAATCATCTACACTTGTATGGGATGTCGGTCACATATACTAGGTGGGTTCATCATGGTGAAGCTGTGAACGTCAATGTTATTGACTACGTGGAAGCAGCAGATCACCATCTTGATCTGCCTGATGCTCAGGTGGAAGAGGAGGAGGAGGAGGTGGTGGCGGAGCCAGTGAGTTTGACCAACATTGAAACAATGCTACGAAATGCTCGTGCATTCCGTGAACTTTCACCTGCAGAAGAAAAACGGTGGGCCCGCATGTTGGAACAATGCAACGTGGCTGTCACCCCAGGAAATAAGCTGTCAGTATTCTCAGCTATGGTCACCTTTCTTCAGGTGAAGACATCTGAGCGGATGACCAACAAATCATTCGATGCGATGTTGGCTGCTTTCCGCAAAGCTTTCCCAGATGCGTCTGAGCTGCCACACACCTACAGTAAAATGAAGAATTTCCTTCGTGCAGTTGGAATTGGATATGATATGATCCATGTTTGTAAGAATAATTGTGTTCTGTTCCGGAAGGATTATGCCAACTTAAGTGAATGCCCGAAATGCAAATCATCAAGATGGAAAGATGGCGATGCTGTGAAGAGGATTCCTCATAATGTTCTGAGACATTTTCCAATTACACCAAGATTGCAGAGGTTGTTTCATGATGCTGAAACAAGAGAGGATGTACTGTGGCATTCTAGGAACCAGGAGTACAGAGATCAGAATGTAATGAGCCATCCATCACATGGTAGTGAGTGGAAAAGCTTCAATCAGAAGCACGAAAAGTTTGCTGCTGACCCGAGAAACATTAGACTTGGCTTAGCTTCAGATGGATTTAACCCATTTGGCCACCAGAGCGCCACATATAGCATGTGGCCAGTGCTTGTTATCCCTTACAACATGCCTCCAAATGTCTGCACCAAAGAATCAAACTACATGATGGCCTTGCTCATCCCAGGTCCAAAAAGTCCTGGAAAGGATTTTGATTTGTTCATGGAGCCTCTTGTGGAGGAACTTCAACAGCTATGGAGGGGTGTTCTCACTCGAGACCTATATAGCAGCCCACCAGCTGATTTCTTTCTGCGTGCTGTTATAATTTGGTGCATCCATGATTATCCGGCTTTGGGCACTATGTCAGGGCGAACGACACATGGTTACAATGCATGTGTTCGCTGTGACAGGAATCCGCTGTCATACGCAATACTTAGCAAGATCTGTTACATTGGACACCGCCGTTTCCTTGCCAAGGACAAGCCGCATCCTAGAAAATACCGAAGACATGTGTTCAATGCAAAGCATGAAAACCGTGATGCGCCAAAGAGGCTCACCGCCGATGAGTTGCAAGTGGAATTAGAGAAGGTCAGGCATATTACACCAGGAAACCATCCTGATAATGGTAGCGGGAAAAGGAAGCGTGGCAGGGCAGAAGAGAGATTATTGTTTACCCGCAGGTCCACTTTGTGGGACTTGGAGTATTGGAAAGATTTGGATCTGCGGCATAATCTTGATGTGATGCACATCGAGAAAAATATATGTGACAGCATTATCGGCACACTTCTTAATATTGAAGGCAAGACGAAAGATACCTTAAAATCTAGGATTGATTTGACACACCTGGGTATCAGACAGGATTTGCAGGTGCAAGATGAAGGTAAACCACGGGATATGGCACCAGCTGTGTACGTCTTGGACAAGGTAAAAAGAAAAGAATTCTGCAAGGTCCTGTCACGTGTGAGATTCCCACATGGATTTGCTTCCAACCCTGAAAGGAGAGTCAGTGCAGATGGAGACAAGGTACAAGGGTTGAAAACTCATGACTGCCACGTCCTACTTCAAAGGGTTTTACCTGTTATCCTTAGAGGATTGGGCCGCCCTGACTTATACAGAGCAGTTGCAGAGTTGGGACAATTCTTCAGGGAACTCTGCAGTAGAAATATCAGGATAGATGCTTTGGAGCGTCTTAGAGACAAGATACCAACTATCCTATGCGACCTTGAGAAGATATATCCTCCAGCCTTCTTTGATGTGATGGTGCATTTGGCTGTTCATCTACCTGATGAGGCACTACTTAGAGGTCCAGTACAGTATGGCTGGATGTACCCTATTGAAAGGCGGCTAGGCACTTTCAAGGGCTATGTTAGGAACAGAGCTAGACCCGAGGGTTCCATTGCAGAGGCCTACATTGCTACAGAAGCGTTGACATTCTGCTCAAAATACATTGAAACAGCTGATCAGCTTAGCAAAGACGTGGATGAAGACAATCCCGGGCTCAATGTTTTCGATTATTCTGTTCGAGTTACAGGGAAGAGTCGACAAGAGGACAAACCTAAAGATTTGGACAAAATGGTTTGGTATGTGTTGAATAACTGTCCTGAGATACTACCTTATATCAAGTAAGTGCTAAGTACTGCAGCTTATACATCGTAATCTACTAAACTTGCAGCACATTCTTATATATTTAGATGTTTGACGCGATCACTATGTTGTGCAGCATCTACAAAAAGGAGTTACTGCCGCAAAATCCAAGAAACATTGACAAACTGGTTATGGCAGGATTTGCGAAATGGTTCAAGAGCCATGTAAGCTTTTGAATTGCACTGTCAGTTTTTTTAATATATTGAGTACATAAGATGATCAGCTTGTCTATTTTCTAACCATAGGTTAAGAAGATGCGGGAGGATGGGCAGGCAGTTGATGATGCCCTTTACTCACTAGCAATGGGTCCTGATACTCGGGTAAGACATTATGAATCTTGCGTTGTTGGAGATGTGCGCTACAACACCCTTGCACGAGACGAAGGCAGGAAGACACAAAACAGTGCCATCATGAGCACGGATACGTATGACAAAGAGACAACTGAAATGTATGCTAACATAACAGACATTGTTCAGTTGCAGTATATCTCCAGTTTCGAGGATCATCGGTGTGTGGTTCTGTTGTGCTGTCGTTGGTATAACCTGTTTTCCAGGATCGCAAAACCCAGAGCTGATGATTATTTCAAATCCATCAATGTCAAGGCGGCGTACCAGACCAACGAGCCTTTTATTTTGGCAAATCAAGCAACACAGATATTTTTCTTGGAAGACACATTTGCACGTAGCGATGACTGGAGAGTAGTGCAAAGGTTTGAGCAGAGGAATTCGTTTAATGAAGTTGCACAACAAGATGATGCTTACACTGCTCCTGATGTACAAGATAACACAGATGTTCCTAATATCTTTGAGAACCATCACGTCAATGACGCCGGCGAAAAGATTGCCTGTCGTGCTGTGGACATACAAGAGTTGATCAAGAAGAAGCCAACGTTCGAGGACGTTGAGGACGAAGAAGAAGATGACACCGTGGGGAATTACGATTCAGACTGATACACATGGCGAAGATGTTGACGCTGCTGCTGCGGATGATGATTACATTGCTTTTGTCGTATTTGCCTGTCAGAAGACGTTTTTTATCTACTATGTGAAATTGTGTTTGCTATGACAACTGAAACCTGATGAACATGTTGTTTAGTATTTTCCTGTGAGAACATCACTTGTTATGTATGCTGATTTGTGTTTGGTGATTGTATGACGACTAAAACATGATGACATTGTTGTTTAGTTGTACTCATATTTGGCTGTGAAACTTGAATTTGATGACATAGTTTGCTGTTGGACTGCAATTTGCTCGACGTCTTCGAATGAGAACAAAGCTGACCCGACAGGTCCTCTGCTAATTTATTTATTTATTACCAAAAGGGCCTCTGCTATTTATTTATTTATGAGCAAAAGGGGATACCCCCTGATTTCCGTTAATAGAAATCATTAGATGTTCACAACACTACGCCCAGCCTGCTACACAGGTTTCATTCATTACTAGTTTCAGCAAAGTGCTCATGTCATAGCCACTGAATACATCACGAGTGCTACATACACTGCAAATAAAGAGACAATCATCCTACAGAGCACATCGATTTTGCCCATTATCTTCACAAGCTCTTTCATCTCCTCATTGCTGTCAAGGCCGTTCAGCAGCTGTTGCTTGGCCATGATCAGAGGAACTGCATCTTTAACCTTCTGCTCTGCATCTTCCTCTTCTGCCGTTCCTTCAGTTACTTGTCCAACACCCCAACCTGCTGGTATTGGGATTCCTCGGCTAACCAAATAATCAGCATAGTTGGACTCCCCCACATCAGCAACTTCCCAGAAATACAAATCACACAAATCTTCCCTTTTCTGCATGATTCAAATTGGAAGATCATCAACCAAACTATTAAAAAATCAGCAACCGAAAGCAGCAGAACAACACTTAAACATATTATTACCCCATTATTTGGGCATTTGTAGAAGACTCGGCCAGGGTTGAAGATTGTGGTTGAGACGCGACGGATGACTCTGCATGATTTGCAGCAGTGGCACCACACCAACTGCAGTGGGTTGCGATGAGCAACCGGCTGCGGTGTGCGTGCTAGCGGGGGTGTGATGAGACCCACAGGCGATGGTACGGGTGGCGACTTGGCGCATATTTGGTTAATGCCTGCTGAAGAGCAGGTGGACGAGCAGCCAGCTGACATGGTTGCTGCGACCAGAGCTTCTGATGCTAGGCAGAGTAAGTAGAGAAGAGGAGAAGCAAATGTTGGATATGTCAATTTCATTACTTGCATAGTAGCATAGCACCATATATAGTCATAGTCTAGGTTTGTATTCGAACCAACTACAGGTGCACGTCTCTCTTTTTTCTAAAACTCAGCAACATCTCTTTACTGGTACACTAGCTTGTTATGTGCCTTTTCAAGTCTTTGATTCCTCCACCTGACAACTGGGACCCACCAGAAGGGCCTTGGTATTTTGCGAAAAAACGTGCCCCCCACTGACAGGTCGGACCCACCAGCTATCTTCGCACGCAAGGAAGTGCCTCCTTATTACGCACAAAAAAATGAATACTCCCCCTGTCAGCTGGAACCCAGCATCATGGGAGGCTGACTTGTGGGCCTACCAAGTTGACGGGGATGGAGGGCTTTGTCAACTTAGTCAATATGAACGATTCTAGCTCCAGTTATCGTACGATGTTCATCCAATGGCAGTAGTGCTTCTTCAACCTCTGGTCTTCTTGCTCCAGCCGCCCAAACCAGTGCCGGTCGTGCCGCGTGCAACTGCCTCCCGTGGCCGGCTGTGATGCGCGGAGGCCTCACCGCCCCCTACTACTCCCACCGCTGGCCAGGCCATCCCTCTACTCACCCACACCCCCTGTTATTCTGCGGCGACGGCAGCCTCACACCGCAGCCGAACCAGTGAACCCTCGTACTCCTCTCCGCGTGGGCATCCACTGCCGCATCTTCCCCGGCTTCGCGTTGTCCCCTTCCTAGGCCTCGCCGTGTCCACCGCCTTGGTGCTCTCGGCGCGGCGTGGTCAATGTGGTCAACGACCGACTTCCATCGGAAGAGTACTGTACGTGGAGAGGCTGACAGCTGGGTCCACGGCCGCAGCTGGGTCCACGGCCACAGCCCAGTTTTTTTGTGATTTGCCAAGTAAGTCGCTTTGTCAGGCCTGTTGGGCTGCAAATCTTTCAAGACGAGGAGAGCTTCATTCGGCTGGCCGAGAAAATGGCCTATCAGTAATGAGAAATGGGTTGTACATTTTTAAAACACATCAAACCGGCAATTAGTTTCAAATTTCTTTTTTTCATTTCGAGATTTTAAATTGCATTGATTTTTATGCGTGGACAATTTGTTGGATTTTATATTGATATACATTTATTTTTAAAATCAGTTTGAATGTGACTCGAAATTTCGGGATTAAAAACAGTTCGGACCGCACCGAAATATGCAAAATTTCGTATAATTTTTTAACCGTGGCCACAATATGGGCTGTAATGCTAACAAAAAGAATATGGGCTCCAAAAAAACCTTAAGAATTAGCAAATGGGCTGTAAATTATTAGAAATAATGGCAGATGGGTTGTATGATGTTTTCCACAGATTTGAGGCTTTCCTAAAAAAAGGTTGACGCACAAGCAGTGACTGTTGGATGTCCATCCAACGGCCGTCGTGCTTCTTCAATCTCTGCTCTTCCTGCTCCAGCCGCTCAAACAAGCGCCGGCGGGACTGCCTGCTCTCTCCTCCCCGCGGCCGGCTGTGCTGCCGCGCAGGCCTCACCGCCCCACCGTACTCCCATCGCTGGCCTAGCCATCCCTCTACTCACCCACACCTGCTGTTATTCTCCGGCGACGGCAGACGAACCAGTAAACCCTCGTACAGTCGTACTCCCCTCCGCGTGGGAAACAACTGCGAGTCTTCCCTGCCTCCGTGTCGTTCCCTTCCTAGGCCTCGCCGTCGTCCACCGCCCTGGTGCTCTCGGCGCGGCCTGGTCAACGTGGTCAACGACCGACATGCATCTGAAGTGGACTGTACGTGGAGAGGCTGACAGCTGGGTCCACGGCCGCACGCAAGGAAATGCCTCCTTATTACGCGCAAAATAATGATTCCTCCACCTGACATCTGGGACCCACCGAAAGGGCCTCTGTATTTCGCGAAAAAAATGTTACCGCCGCTGACAGCTTGGACCCACCAGCTATATCTTCGCACGCAAGGAAGTGCCTCCTTATTACGCACAAAAAATGAATACTCCCCCTGCTAGCTGGGACCCAGTATAGTGGCAGGTTGACTTGTGGGCCTACTAAGTTGACGGGGACGGAGGGCTTTGTCAACTTAGTCAATATGCACGATTCTAGCTCTAGTGACCGTACGATGTCCATCCAACGGCCGTAGTGCTTCTTCAACCTCTGGTCTTCTTGCTCCAGCCGCCCAAACCAGCGTCGCTCGTGCCTCATGCTCCTGCCTCCCGTGGCCGGTTGCGATGCGGCGGAGGCCTCACCGCCCCCTACTACTCCCACCGCTGGCCAGGCCATCCCTCTACTCACCCACACCCCCTGTTATTCTGCGGTGACGACAGCCTCACACCGCAGCGAACCAGTGAACCCTCGTACTCCTCTTCGCGTGGGCATCCACTGCCGTGTCTTCCCCGGCTCCGCGTCGTCCCCTTCCTAGGCCTCGTCGTTGTCCACTGCCCTGGTGCTCTCGGCGTGGCGTGGTCAACATGGTCAAGGAACGACTTCCATCGAAAGAGTACTGTACGTGGAGAGGCTGACAGCTGGGTCCACGGCAGCTGCAAGGAAGTGCCTCCTTATTACGCGGAAAATAATTATTCCTCCACCTGACAGCAGGGACCCACCGAATGGGCCACCGTATTTGGCAAAAAAAATGTTTCCCCCTGACAGCTGGGACCACCGGACGGGCCAACGTATTTCCCGAAAAAAACATTCCCCCCGCTGTCAGCTCGGAACCACTAGAGGTGCCTCCTTATTACGCACAAAAAAAATGAATACTCCCCCTGCTAGTTGGGACCCACCTTGGTGGGAGGCTGACTTGTGGGCCTACTAAGTTGACGGGGACGGAGTGCTTTGTCAACTTAGTCAATATGAACGATTCTAGCTCCAGTGACCGTATGATGTCCATCTGACGGTCGTTGTGCTTCTTAAACCTCTGGTATTCTTGCTTCGGCCGCCCAAAGCAATGCCAGTTGTGCCACATGCTCCTACCTCCCGTGGCTGGTTGTGCTGCCGCGGAGGCCTCACTGCCCCCTACTATTCCCACCGCTAGCCAGGCCCTGCGGCGATGGCAGCCTCACACCGCATCCGAACCAATGAACCCTCGTACTCCTCTTCACGCGAGCTTCCACTGCCGCGTCTTCCCCGGCTCCGCGTCGTCCCCTTCCTAGGCCTCGTCGTCGTCCACCGCCCTGGTACTCTCGGCGCGGCGTGGTCAACGTGGTCAAGGAACGGCTCCCATCGGACATGGACTGTACATGGAGAGGCTGACAGCTGGGTCCACGGCCGCAGCAAGGAAGTGCCTCCTTATTACGCGCAAAATAATTATTCCTCCACCTGACAGCGGGGACCCACCGGACGGGACACCGTATTTCGTGAAAAAAATGTTTCCCCCTGACTACTGGGACCCACCAGCTACATCTTTGTATGCAAGGAAGTGCGTCCGGCAAAAAAACGATTTGCCCCCTGACTGCTGGGACCCACCAGCTACATTTTCGCACGCAAGGAAGTGCCTAACAGTCGGGACCCACCTGGTCGAAGCATACGTAGCGTTGTCATTCTGGTCGCGAACTTGTACGTACATACTGGTCGATGTAGAGGCATGCACGTGTCGTAGTAGAGGCGCGCACGTAGCATGTACACATACGTACAGCGGCCAGTGTGCAAGAAAGGAAATACGGCCACATACATACATAAGGGCAGGGTCTCGAACGCGTACTCGCGCATATGTACGGCCAGGGCTCGTGTACATGGCTGGTTCGGAACGGAGAAACAGCGTCATCGTCGTGTTCATGGGGAGCCAACCGACTGGGTCGGAATGGAATGTGTCATCGTGTTCATCGGGAGGGCTTGGACGGAACAGCCGATGGAAACGAGGCCTGGCGTACCACAGAACGGAGGAAACGGCCTTCTGTTCGACCGGCCACGTTCGAAACGGGATCATGTTCATCGGGAGGGGTCTGGCGTACCGCAAAACGGAGGAAACGGACCTCCTATGGTCGAAACGGGGGTCCTGTTGATCGGGAGGGGTGTGGCGTACCACAAAACAGAGGAAACAGACTTGTGTTGGAGCGCTACGGTCGAAACGGGGCTCTTGTTCATCGGGAGGGGTGTGGCGCACCGCAAAACGGGACTCCACGGGATACTGTTCGTCTCCACCGTCGACCCCCTCCAGCCTCCACGGGCTACTTTTCATCCACCGTCGACCTCCTACAGCCTCCACCTACGACTGTTCATCCACGGGCTCCTGTTCATCCAGCCTCCACCGCGTGCTACTCCACCGGCTAATGTTCAACCAGCCCTCTCCACGGGCTCCTGTTCAACCACCCCTCCACGGGCTACTGTTCATCTTGCCCTCCACCGTCTACTGTTCATCCTGCCCTCCACGGGGTGGTCCTGTTTATCCTGCCCTCCACGGGGTGGTCCTATTCATCCTGCCCTCCACGGGTCCTGTTCATCCAACCCCAGCCGGCTCGATCGATCGTGGTACTATTCATCCAGAGGCAACACCACGGGATTATGTTCATCCACCCCCACCGGGAACTGTTCATCCAACCCCCCCCCCCCCCCCGCAACGCTCACTGTTCATCTAGAGGCAGCATCGATCGGCTTCAGTTAGCAGCAGTAGCGAAGGAATCGCTCGATCGGGTTCAGTTAACAGCCATCGATCGATGGCTCGGGTTCTGTAACGCATAGCCTGCAGTGCAATCGCTCGGGTTCAGTTAGAGCCCAACGCCTCGCTCGGATTCAGTTACAGACCAACGCCTCGCACACACGCGCGTACGTACGAGAGAAACATGCATCGCTCGGCCCCCGACCACCCACCGTAACTGGGGACTCCCCGATATTTTCCACGCCTTGGCTTCTACCACGGTTTTTTCCGTCATGGACGGCCCAAAGAATGTCATGCAGCTGCGTCTCCGGCCCGCCTAGGATGAAAATCCTATTTTATGTCATGATTTTTTGTCATGGAAGTAGGACCCCACCACATCTATGATGATACCGGGTTTTGTCACAATTATCGTCATAGAGGTGTCATAAGTATGACAGAAAAAAATTTGTTCAGCCCAAAATATCACGGATGTGTCTTTTTTTGTAGTGCTAGTTGATGTGAGACTATCTCCTTCTTTTTGTCTTCTCCACAACCACCTTCTATTCCACCTATAGTGCTATGTCCATGGCTCACACTCATGTATTGCGTGAAAGTTGAAAAAGTTTGAGAACATCAAAAGTATGAAACAATTGCTTGGCTTGTCATCGGGGTTGCGCATGAATTGAATATTTTGTGTGATGAAGATGGAGCATAGCCAGTCTATATAATTTTGTAGGGATAGCTTTCTTCGGCCATGTTATTTCGAGAAGACATGATTGCTTTATTAGTATGCTTGAAGTATTATTGTTTTTATGTCAAAATTAAACTTTTGTTTTGAATCTTATGGATCTGAACATTCATGCCACAACAAAGAAAATTACATGGATAAATATGTTAGGTAGCATTCCACATCGAAATTCTGTTTTTATCATTTACCTAATTGAGGACGAGCAGGAATTAAGCTTGGGGATGCTTGATACGTCTCCAACGTATCTATAATTTTTTATTGTTCCATGCTATTATATTGTCTATCTTGGATGTTTTATATGCATTTTTATGCTATTTTATATGATTTTTGGGATTAACCTATTAACCTAGAGCCTAGTGCAAGTTTCTGTTTTTTCCTTGTTTTTGTGTTTCGCAGAAAAGGAATATCAAACGGAGTCCAATTGACCTGAAAATTTACGAAGAATATTTTTGGAAAATATAAAAAATACTGGAACAAAAAGATATCAGAGAAGAGTCCCGAGGCCACCACAAGGGTGGAGGGCACCCCCCCCCTAGGGCGCCCCCCCATCCTTGTCGTCGCCTCGTGGGCCCCCCTGACTTGTTCCCGATGCCAACACCTCTTATAAATATCAAAAACCCAGAACAGAACCTAGATCGGGAGTTCCACCACCGCTAGCCTCAGTAGCGACCAAAAACCAATCGGGACCCCGTCCTGGCGCACTGAGGGAGGGGGAAACCATCACCGGTGGCCATCTTCATCATCCCGGTGCTCTCCATGACAAGGAGGGAGTAGTTCACCCTCGGGGCTGAGGGTATGTACCAGTAGCCATGTGTTTGATCTCTCTCTCTCTCTCTCACTCGTGTTCTTGATATGGCATGATCTTGATGTACCACGAGCTTTGCTATTTTAGTTGGATCTTATGATGTTTCTCCCCCTCTACCTTCTTGTAATGGATTGGGTTTTCCCTTTGAAGTTATCTTATCAGATTGAGTCTTTAAGGATTTGAGAACACTTGATGTATGTCTTGCATGTGCTTATCTGTGGTGACAATGGGATATTCACATGATCTACTTGATGTATGTTTTGGTGATCAAATTGCGGGTTATGTGACCTTGTGAACTTATGCATAGGGGTTGGCACACGTTTTCGTCTTGGCTCTCCGGTAGAAACTTTGGGGCACTCTTTGAAGTTATTTGTGTTGGTTTGAATAGATGAATCTGAGATTGTGTGATGCATATCGTATAATCAAATCCGCGGATACTTGTGGTGACATTGGAGTATCTAGGTGACATTAGGGTTTTGGTTGATGTGTGTCTTAAGGTGTTATTTTAGTACGAACTCTAGGGTTGTTTGTGACACTTATAGGAATAGCCCAATAGATCGATCAGAAAGAATAACTTTGAGGTGGTTTCGTACCCTACAATAGTCTCTTTGTTTATTCTCCGCTATTAGTGACTTTGGAGTGACTTTTCTCGCATGTTGAGGGATTGCCATATGATCTAATTATATTATCATTGTTGAGAGAACTTGCACTAGTGAACATATGAACCCTAGGCGTTGTTTCCAAGCATTGCAATACCATTTTCGCTCACTTTTACCACTTGCTACCTTGCTGTTTTTATATTTTCAGATTACTAAAAACCTATATCTACCATCCATATTGCACTTGTATCACCCTCTATTCGCCGAACTAGTGCACCTATACAATTTACCATTGTATTGGGTATGTTGGGGACACAAGAGACTCTTTATTATTTGGTTGCAGGGTTTTTTGATAGAGACCATCTTCATCCTATGCCTCCCACGTCTTGATAAACCTTAGGTCATCCACTTGAGAGAAAATTGCTAATTTCCTACAAAACTCTGCGCTTGGAGGCCCAACACGAGTCTACAAGAAGAAGGTTGCATAGTAGACATCAGTGACCAACGCCAGCGGGCTCCCTACTCGCCTGATTCCTTCCAGAACCCACCACCTCCCTCAATGCCTCTGTCGCCGGCACAATTCACTAGTTGAGGAGCTCTACAGAGGCGCCATGGCATGTATTGATTGCTTTGTTTGATTAGTTGTTGGTGCTTACTCGCCTTTTGGTTGATTACGAAGATTAGGTGCTCGTTGTTGTCGTTGTTGGTTGGCTCTATGTTAGGGTCCCTAACATAAAGGCCCCACTAGGCAGCGAACCAGCCACCACTCACGGTGCCCAGCAACCAACAAGGCCAAGGAGACCCAACCACGAATTGCTGGGCCAGACTTGGTCCAGTGAGAGGCCCGGCTTGCGGCTCTACTTCTACCAACCACTCACCACAGGAGGGAGTATCTAGAGGATCACGGCACGGCGGCGGCACCGGCTACTTTCCCTTTTCCTTTCTCTTAGAACCCTAGCCACCAACTTGTAATTCGTCCTGTAATTGCCATCTATACTCATGCCTGAGAGAATTCACCACTTCTAATTGATTTCCCTAGTTCGTACTTATCATTTGGTATCACAGACCATACCACTACCCTTCCAATTTGTCTTGTCGCATCTAGTGGAGACGAGAGCGCTGCATCAAGGCCGCGAGCTCCTGGAGGGGATGGATCCAAGCATCAAGGCCTTCCTTGACAGGTTCGAAGCCAAGTTCGAGAGTGCGTTCGACAACAACACCAAAGCCGAACAAGCTACTGCTATGAAGATCGATGATCTCCTCACCTGGTGCCACGATCTCAAGAGATGCGTTGCGGATCTCAGTGATGCAGTGGCGGCGCTGCAGTTGATGCAACCGCAACCCCCAAGTATAGTGTAGAGGCTCAAGCCCCCCAGGCGCAGCTTCACCAACCGCCAGTGACAGTCGGTGTCAATTTCGGACTCGCGATTGGCACGGTGACACAACCTCAAGGGCCCATTGGCCATGGCATCTTCAACTTACCACGGGGGCTGTCGGTGGCATTATCCTTCCAAACGCCACTGCCGCTCCCGGCAAGCGGTCAGTCTGATTCCCTTGTGTCTCCCTCCATACTGTCTCCCTTTGCCCATGCCAATCAAATGCTTGCTGGTCTGGGGAAAGCACACCCATCGATTTCCTTTCCACAATTCACGGGCGAGAACCCGAATGTGTGGAAGACACTGTGTGAGCAGTATTTCACCATGTTTGGAATTCATGCCATTTTTGGGTCCCGATGGCCGCACTCAATTTTACTGGAGCTGCATCCATTTGGTTGCAAATGATCCAGAAAATGGCTATTGGAATTTGATCGGATTCTTTCACCTCCTTGTTGTGCACCCATTTCGGTCGGGATCGCCATCAGATGTTGATACGCCAATTTTACATTGTCCATCAAACTACATCAGTAGCTGATTATATCGAGAAATTCGAGTTGATTATCAATCATTTGAGTTCCTACTCTGATTCCATCCATCCTTATTATTTTCTCACTCGTTTTGTGGAGGGCTTGCGGAAGGATATTCGAGCAGTGGTGTTTGTTCAACGGTCGCCGGATTTGGATACAGCATGCGCACTCGCACTGCTCCAAGAGGAGGTGGCGGATGCCATGTTCTGCGTTCCACCGAAGTCACTAGAGGTCATGTTGCATGCTGCTACTCCTCTACCACTACCACCACCTCCTCCGCGGCTAGTGGCACTAATGGGCGCTATTGATCGTCGTGGCACGGATGCCGTGAGGGCGGACTCGGCGAAACTGAAGACACCACGAGACTACCGCCGTGCCCGCGGCCTTTGCTTCAAGTGTGGCGAGAGGTGGGGACACGACCATGTGTGCCCCATGTCCGTCCAATTACATGTCGTCGAAGAACTGCTCGACCTCTTCGGCCTCGACAACACCTTCGACCCACCAGTCCAACAAGTCCAAGATACGGTCATGGCCATCTCTCGTTCAGCAGTGTCCGAAGGGGTTTCAGCTCAAGCATTCCAGCTTCATGCATGGATACAAGGCAGAGAGGTGCTCATGCTAGTCGATTCCAGCAATACTACATCCTTCATCAACCAAGCCTTGGCGGAAAGAATTGCTGGCACCCAACCATTACCATGCCAATACCGTGTGCCCCAGCTATCATTGGTTCTCTCAATGCCATGAGTTCGTCACAGATTTGCGTGTGCTATCTTTGGGAGTGTATGACGCAATCCTTGGAATGGACTGGCTTGAAACCCACAGCACAATGACTGTTGATTGGCGTGCTAAATATCTCCAGTTTTTGGTCCCTCACGGCATTGTCTTGTTGCGAGGCCATGATGAAGAATCTACCCAGTGCCACCTTATCAACACTATTCAGTTATTTGGTATGTGCAGAAACAATGCGATTACCCACTGTTTGCAGTTGTATGTGGTTGCTGAGGACTGTAGGCAGAATCACAGCCCAACACCTGAGTGCTTGCAGGAAGTTTTAGCTGAATTTGCAGATGTCTTTGGCGAGCCAGTTGGTCTTCCACCATGGCGATCTTGCGATCACTGTATACCTCTGATTCCTGGGGCTCAACCATTCAGTATCAAACCTTACAGACACAAACCATACCACAAAGATAAAATTGAGCGTCAGGTTCAAGAACTACTGAAGACAGGCATCATTAGGTTAAGCACGAGTCCCTCCTCATCACATGTCATCTTGGTCAAGAAGAAAGATGGCACTTGGCATCTTTGCATTGACTACCGCAACTTGAATGCTCTGACTTGTATCGCGAAGTTTACTATCCCAGTCATAGAAGAACTTTTGGATGAGCTACAAGGCGCCCAATGGTTTTCTAAATTGGACCTACGCGTCGATTATCACCAGATTCGTTTGGCCGAAGGGAAGAATACAAGACAGTGTTCCAAACTCACTCTGGACACTATGAGTTTAAAGTGATACCCTTTGGAGCACCAGGAGGACCAGCTACCTTCAACGGAGCTATGCATACCACACTGAAACCTGTGAATTGTCACTGTGTCTTGCTCTTCTTTGATGATATACTTGTTTTCAGCAAGACCCTCTATGACCATAAAGACCACCCACGACAAGTGCTAACATTGTTGTGTCAGGATCAATGGAAAGCGAAGCTGAGTAAGTGTCTTTTTGGCCAACAGCAAATCTCTTATCTTGGTCATGTGGTGAGCTCTTGTGGGGTAGCAACCAACCCGGAGAAGATCACATCAGTGTCCACATGGCAAACACCAACAGATGTCAAGAGTTTCCGTAGTTTCCTGAGGCTTCCCGGGTATTATAGGTGCTTTGTGCGCAACTTCAGAGTGATTATGCGCCCACTCTTCAATCTGCTCAAGAAAGGTTCCCCTTTCCATTGGACAACAGTTACTGAAACAGCATTCCAGACACTGAAGGAACACCTCATCTCTGCAACAGTCTTGGCATTCCCGAACTTTGCTCAGCCATTTATCGTGGAGACTGACGTCAGTGACAAAGGGGTGGGGGCAGTGCTCCAACAGGGTGGTCACCTGATCGCATTCATGAGCAAGTCCTTATGTCCACGTTATCAAGGTCTCTCTACTTATGAGAAGGAGTATTTGGCCATCATTGTAGCGGTTGACCAATGGCGTCCTTATTTGTAGCACGCTGAATTCTTCATCTTCACAGACCAAAAAAGTTTGGTGCATCTGGAGCAGCAAAGATTGATAACTCCCTGACAACAAAAAGCCTTCGCCAAGCTCTTGGGTTTGCGCTACATCATCAGGTATAAGAAAGGGACAGAGAATTCTGTAGCCGACACCTTATCTCATCACAAACCATTGGAGGTACTCTTAGCAATTACATCCTACCAGCCAGCTTGGCTCGAAGATGTATTAACCAGTTACAACAGTAACCCCCAAGTGCAACGTCTGCTGGAGCGGTTGGCTATTCGAGAGGACCAGAAAAGTGATTCAGTCTCCATCAAGGTATCATCAGATTTCGCGATAGCATATGGTTAGGGGGCTCAACATCTCTACAACAGAAGATTATCTCGGCCTTCCATGATAGCCCGATGGGGGGTCACTCTAGATTCCCTGTTACATACAAACGCATCCGGCGGCTATTTGCTTGGACGAAGATGAAGATCCATATCAAGCAGTATGTGCAGTGCTGCCAAACATGCCAACAAGCCAAGCCAGATCATGCAGCAACTCCCAGGTTACGTGTTCCCTTACTAATTCCCAATCACCCTTGGGATCTCATCACAATGGATTTTATCGATGGGTTACCATAGTCAGGCACGTTCAACTGCTTATGGATTGTGGTGGACAAACGCACCCGCTTTGCTCACTTCATACCACTGGCCCACCCATATACGGCTGCCAAGGTAGCACAACTCTAGATGTCTCAGTTGTACAAGATTTATGGTTTGCCGGGAGCTATCATTTCTAATCGAGACCCGGTGTTTATGGCGTGAGATGTTCAAGCAAGTAGGGATTGAACTACGATTGAGCACAGCTAATCATCCACAGACCGACAGCCAAACAGAGAGAGTCAACCAATGTTTGGAAACTTTTCTTAGATACTTCACACAGGCGTGTTGGAAGAAGTGGAGTTACTGGATATCGATGGCTGAATTCTGGTACAACTCATCTCACCATTCAGCGATTGGCATGTCACATTTCAAAGCTCTTTTTGGTCACGAGCCTCGTCACTGGGGGATTCTTCCTGCAGCAACAACGACCACAGTACCATCACTCCAGGCTTGGCTTGAGGAATGAGAAGTAACACAATAGCTCATCCAGCAACACTTGAACCGAGCTCACCAATGTATGAAATCCCAGGCAAAAAAAATGGTCTTTCTGAGAGTTTCAAGTGGGACATCAAGTCTTTTTGAAGCTTCAGCCATACATACAAATATCAGTTGCCCCTCGAGCAAACCACAAGCTCTTGTTCAAGTATTTTGGACCTTTTCCTGTCATCCCTAAGATCAATGAGGTTGCATATGAGCTGCAATTGCCACCATCATCATCGGTGCATCCAGTGTTTCATGTGTCCCAATTACGCCAAGCCTTGTTGTCAGGTACATCTGTAGCTCCTGGTCTTCCAATATGCACTAATGAATTCGCTATTCCTATGGAGATCCTTCAGACAAGATGGCAAAAGAGGTGCGGTTCTGTCATCGAGCAAGTACAAGTGAGATGGTCTGATAGAGCGACTCCGGGCATCACCTGGGAAGACAAGGAACACCTCCGTGCCAGATTTCCCTTTGTAGCGGCTTGGGGGCAAGCTGCTTCACAAGGAGGGGGTGTCAGGGTCCCTAACATAAAGGCCCCACTGGGCAGCGACCCAGACATCACTCACGCTGCCCAGCGACCAGCAAGGCTACGGAGACCCAACCCATGAATTGCTGGGCCGGATTGGGTCCAGTGAGAGGCCCGGCTTGCTGCTCTACTTCTACCAGCCACTCACCATAGGAGGGAGTATCCAGAGGATCACAGCACGGTGGCGGCACCTACTAGTTTCCCCTCTCCTTTCTCTTAGAACCCTAGCCACCAACTTGTAATTCGGCCTATAATTGCCATCTATACTCATGCCTGAGAGAATTCGCCACTTCTAATTGATTTCCCTAGTTCGTACTTATCACTCTGTCATTTTGTCTGCTTGTGGACTGGCCGGATTAGGTGCAAGATTAGTTTCTGGGCTAACCAAGCTGTCCCCGCTCTCGCTTGTGCGAGCGGACGATAAGCGGCGGGCGCCGGCGGCGTCGGTGGTGCTGAAGGTGCAGGACAAATCGGTGGCTGAGGTGTACGAGCAGCACCTATGGGTTGTGGCCGCCGGAGCGTATGAGCAGTACCTACGACTGGAGGCGCTGAAGATCACCTTCCATTTCATTTTCATCGCGCTCTCTGGCCAGGCGGGCCACACCAGCCGTCGCGAGCTCACGTGGCCGATCGAGTCGCTCGCGGTATGGGAGGTGGAGGTGGTGGCCGCGCTCTACAAGGGGGACCTCGGTGCGCTGCTGGCTGAGCAAGCGAGGTAGACGACGGCGCGTCACCGAATCTGATGGTGGCCCGGCATCGAGTCCGTCGGCAATGGGCGAATTAGTTGTTGGTGTTGTCACCATCGTCCATCATAGTTGCCTGTGGCGCTGGTGGCAGCACCGCCCACGGCCTGGTAGAAGGTGTCGAGGGAGGAGCGTGTTTGACGATGGTCGCGGCGAACTAGTCCAACGGCGGCGTGGCGAACTAGTCCTGGTAACTGTGTTATGTGTAGATGTTAACTCTTAATTGTATCCCATGTAAACAACCAAACACCATGTAGTTTCATCTGCTGAGCCAACGCAAGGCACCAAACATCATGCCAAAATTGATCTCCCAATGGAGGCAGCCTCAATGCGGACAAGTAAACTAGGTGCAGATGTTGGTTTTTTTGCATGTTCTTGCTCAGCCAGGCTGAAGTGGGACAAGTATGCAATGCAAACACTTTCAGAGATTTCAACCAAACGCGTCCTTAGTTTACGTCGCATGACATGGTATGTATTTAAGAATTTGTTAATGAGGTATCCAGTTGTGGACGCTGACATTTGAGAGATATTTGACAACGTATGTATTTGAGAATTTGCTAATGAGGTACCCATTTATGAACTGGACATTTGGGAGATGACCAGTCTGTCCTCGGACATCCTAGGGCGGATTTGTTATGCTTTCTCCAACGCGCGACCCCAATGGTCCGGCTGCGTCCGTTTGGGGGTAAATGGACGGAATAGGCCGCCCAATGCACGGGAGCAAACGGACCGTTGTCTGTTTTTGGTCCGCTTTTGACCCATTCCCGGCCCAAAGTTGGGCCCCGTTTGATGCCGAACGGACACGTGCGGATGGGTGGGATGTGTGCCCTAGTCCTCCTGGCCTGCCCGTCGAGGAGACAACCACTTTTCTCTTCCCCTTCTCTTCCCTCCGGCCTCCGGCCTCCGCCCCCACCATCGCCATCGTGACCCCCATTCCCGGCCGCGTCGCCTCCCATCAAGGTCGTCCACCCCACAACCACGCCATGTCATAGCCGCCCCATGCCCGTGTTTCAGTAGAGCTTTTTTGCTAGCGTTCGTGGTTCCTTGTTGCCGGTGGGGGAGAAGCTACGGCCGTCGGCGCCGACCGTCGACCCCAACAACTTCTGGCAGTGGCTACATCTACGACAATATGTGTCTCCTCCCTCCTTTCCTCTCCTCTCCACCTGCATCCACCTCTAGCTATGGACCTCTCTAGGATTTTCAACCATGGATGGACTTCTCCATTGGGATTTCAACCCTGGCATTGCATTTGCCGATCAGGTACAATGAAGGTATGGATCCACAATGCATTTCTCCCCCTCTCGAGACACTTTGGAGTTCTATTTGGTGGCGTCATTCTCTTCGGCTTCTTTCTCCCTTGCTGAAGAATCAGTTGCTTTGGCTCTACAATGCTGTCTTGGGGGTCATCCGAAAGGATTTCGTGTTCTTAAGCTCAACAATCGATCATTTGTTTCTTCGTGGCCAATAATAAAGTGGGTCACTTTATTCATGCTCTCAAGGATAGAGTCTGGCCAGATTTCATTTGCCATTTTCATCTTTACAATGGTCATTTTGCTAAGCTCATCAAGTAAGAATTGGGTTGGCATGCTGATAAGGAGTTACAAGAAATCTCTGCCCGCTCTCCATTGGCCGTCAAATGTAATTTGGGTTTTCTTAAGGAAAACAGGTTCACGGATCCCCATGCTGCAAAAGAGTTGAGCAAATTCTCTATTGTCCCAATCAAAACCATGGATTTCAAGAACACTCATGTGGCTAAAGCTTCTTCCTCAAAGGCTCAAAATTCAAACCAGATGCAACCAATGCCTGATTCGCCCTGTGATTATTGTCAGCCGTCATTACAGGAATCAATCAAGGTGAACGGAATCAACGATCAGGGGATTATGGGCATTAATGACAAGTACTTTAATGAGGAAGGTATTACAGTTGGTTCTTTCCATTTTCCGATCAAAGCCTGGTATCCGTCACCTCCTCTTCATTTCCTGACTTCTGCGCTAAGGCATGCTCCCCCAGCTACAACATGGCCCCCAATTCTTTCTCACATTCATCAATAGGATCTTCAACATGCGGGATATGATTTTGGGGTGCCTTGTGCGCAAAATGTCTTCAGTGGGGTCATAATAAGCTTACTTGCCAGAACAATATAATCTGCCTTAAATGTTCTCACCCTGGTCACCAATGGGAAGCTTGTGTCAACACTTTGGGTAAGAATAATGAGACGGGGGCATGTAAGGATCTCTTACCATCCAACAATCAATCAAATCCCTTGACTGGTGTTAACTGCCAAAGAAGACGGAAACGGCACAGGCCAAAGACCACCGTCAGATGCAGCTCTTGTGGGCATTATGGACACGTGGATGCATCCTGCCTTTGGCAAAAGTGGGCCCGCAAATGGCAATGGGTGCCTAAGGGCATTACTATCCCTTCCGCTTCACATTCGCGTGCTCCACTTCCCAAAGCAGGGACAGATACCTCCTCTGCTCCGCCCATAGCCGCTCCGCCACGCGATGCCTCGCTCATCGTCCCTAACCCCACCGCTGCGCCGCCCACCAGCGCCATGGCCACCTTTCCGGTGAACCCCCTCCTTGTCCTCCCCGGTGGCTGGTCGATCATGTTGGAAATATGCCCTAGAGGCAATAATAAAATGGTTATTATTATATTTCCTTGTTCATGATAATTGTCTATTGTTCATGCTATAATTGTGTTATCCGGAAATCAAAATACATGTGTGAATACATAGACCATGACATGTCCCTAGTGAGCCTCTAGTTGACTAGCTCGTTGATCAATAGATGGTTACGGTTTCCTGACCATGGACATTGGATATCATTGATAACGGGATCACATCATTAGGAGAATGATGTGATGGACAAGACACAATCCTAAGCATAGCACAAGATCGTGTAGTTCGTCTGTTAAAGCTTTTCTAATGTCAAGTATCTTTTCCTTAGACCATGAGATTGTGCAACTCCCGGATACTGTAGGAATACTTTGGGTGTGCCAAACGTCACAACGTAACTGGGTGACTATAAAGGTGCACTACGGGTATCTCCGAAAGTGTCTGTTGGGTTGGCACGAATCGAGACTGGGATTTGTCACTCCGTATGACGGAGAGGTATCTCTGGGCCCACAAGGTAAGACATCATCATAATGAGCTCAATGTGACTAAGGGTTGGTCACGGGATGATGTGTTACGGAACGAGTAAAGTGACTTGCCGGTACCGAGATTGAACGAGGTATTGGGATACCGACGATCGAATCTCGGGCAACTAACGTACCAATCGACAAAGGGAATTGTATACGGGATTGCTTGAATCCTCGACATCGTGGTTTATCCAATGAGATCATGGTCGAACATGTGGGAGCCAACATGGGTATCCAGATCTCATTGTTGGTTATTGGCCGGAGAGTTGTCTCGGTCATGTCTGCATGGTTCCCGAACCCGTAGGGTCTACACACTTCAGGTTCGATGACGCTAGGGTTATTAGGAAGACTTGTATGTGATTACCAAATGTTGTTCGGAGTCCCGGATGAGATCCCGGACGTCACGAGGAGTTCCGGAATGGTCCGGAGGTGAAGATTTATATGTGGGAAGTTGTCATACGGTCATCGGAAAAGTTTGGGGGCATATCGATATTATACCGGGGCCACCAGAGGGGTTCCGGGGGTCCACCGGGAGGGGCCACCTCTCTCGGAGGGCGTCATGGACCGTAGAGGAAAGGGAACCAGCCCTTGGAGGGCTGGGCGCATCCCCCCTTGGGCCCATGCGCCTAGGGTTGGGGGGAAACCCTAGAGGGGGCGCCCCCCTTGCTTGGGGGGCAAGCCCCTCCCCTTGCCCCCCCCCTCTAGATCTCATCTAGAGGGGGTCGGGCCCCTTCCCCTTTCCCCTATAAATAGAGGGGCAAGGGGAGGGCTGCACACCACATCAAAGGCGCAGCCCCTCCCCTCCCCAACACCTCTCCTCCTCCGTTAAGAGCTTGGCGAAGCCCTGTCGGAGTACTGCTGCTCCACCACCACCACGCCATCGTGCTGCTGTTGGAGCTCTCTTCCTCAAACTCTCCCTCCTCCTTGCTGGATCAAGGCGCGGGAGACGTCTCCGCTCCGTACGTGTGTTGAACGCGGAGGTGCCATCCGTTCGGCGCTAGGATCATCGGTGATTTGGATCACGACGAGTATGACTCCATCAACCCCGTTCTCTTGAACGCTTCCGCTCGCGATCTACAAGGATATGTAGATGTACTCCTCTCCCTATCGTTGCTAGATGGCTCCATAGATTGATCTTGGTGATGCATAGAAAATTTTAAATTTCTGCTACGATCCCCAACAGTGGCATCATGAGCTAGGTCTATGCGTAGTTTCTATGCACGAGTAGAACATAAGTTGTTGTGGGTGTCGATTTTGTCAATTTACTTGCCGTTACTAGTCTTATCTTGATTCAGCGGCATCGTGGGATGAAGCGGCCCGGACCGACCTTACACGTACGCTTACGTGAGACTAGTTCCACCGACTGACATGCACTAGTTGCATAAGGTGGCTAGCGGGTGTCTGTCTCTCCCACTTTAGTCGGATCGGATTTGATGAAAAGGGTCCTTATGAAGGGTAAATAGAAATTGGCATATCATGTTGTGGTTTTGGCGTAGGTAAGAAACGTTCTTGCTAGAAACCTATAGCAGCCACGTAAAAACTTGAAACAACAATTAGAGAACGTCTAACTTGTTTTTCAGCATATGTCGTGTGATGTGATATGGCAAAAAGGATGTGATGAATGATATATGTGATGTATGAGATTGATCATGTTCTTGTAATAGGAATCACGACTTGCATGTCGATGAGTATGACAACCGACAAGAGCCATAGGAGTTGTCTTAATTTATTTATGACCTGCGTGTCAACATAAATGTCATGTAATTACTTTACTTTATCGCTAACTGTTAGCCATAGTAGTAGAAGTAATAGTTGGCGAGACAACTTCATGAAGACACGATGATGGAGGTCATGGTGTCATGCCGGTGACGATGATGATCATGGCGCCCCGAAGATGGAGATCAAAAGGAGCAAAATGATATTGGCCATATCATGTCACTATTTGATTGCATGTGATGTTTATCATGTTTTACATCCTATTTGCTTAGAACGACGGTAGCATAAATAAGATGATCCCTCGCAATAATTTCAAGAAAGTGTTCCCCCTAACTGTGCACCGTTGCTAAGGTCCGTTGTTCCGAAGCACCGCGTGATGATCGGGTGTGATAGGTTCTAACGTTCGCATACAACGGGTGTAAGCCAGATTTACACACGCAATACACTTAGGTTGACTTGATGAGCCTAGCATGTACAGACATGGTCTCGGAACACGGAAGACCGAAAGGTCGAACATGAGTCGTATAGAAGATACGATCAACATGAAAATGTTCACCGATGATGACCAGTCCGTCTCACGTGATGATCGGACACGGCCTAGTTGACTCGGATCATGTATCACTTAGATGACTAGAGGGATGTCTATCTGAGTGGGAGTTCATTAATTCATTTGATTAGATGAACTTAATTATCATGAACATAGTCTAAAAATCTTTGCAGTATGTCTTGTAGATCAAATGGCCCACGCTAATGTTGCCCTCAACTTCAACGCGTTCCTAGAGAAAACCAAGCTGAAAGACGATGGCAGCAACTACACGGACTGGGTTCGTAACCTGGGGATTATCCTCATAGCTGCCAGGAAAGCATATGTCCTTGATGCACCGCTAGGTGAAGCACCTGTTTTCCCAGCAGAACAATACGTTATGAACGCTTGGCAGACGTGTAGTGATGATTACTCCCTGGTTCAGTGCGGCATGCTTTACAGCTTAGAACCAGGGCTCCAAAAGCGTTTTGAGCAACACGGAGCATATGAGATGTTCCAAGAGCTGAAAATGGTTTTCCAAGATCATGCCCGGGTCGAGAGATATGAAGTCTCCGACAATTTCTATAGTTGTAAGATGGAGGAGAATAGTTCCGTCAGCGAGCACATACTCAAAATGTCTGGGTTGCACAACCACTTGTCTCAGCTGACAGAATCCTTCAGTCGCTCCCACCTAGCTACAAGAGCTTTGTGATGAACTTCAATATGCAGGGGATGGAAAAGACCATTTCTGAGGTATATTCAATGCTGAAATCAGTGGAGGTGGAAATGAAAAAGGAACATCAAGTGTTGATGTTGAATAAAACCACTAAGTTCAAGAAAGGCAAGGGTAAAAAGAACTTCAAGAAGGACGGCAAGGGAGTTGCCGCGCCCGGTAAGCAAGTTGCCGGGAAGAAGCCAAAGAATGGACCCAAGCCTGAGACTGAGTGCTTTTATTGCAAGGGAAACGGTCACTCGAAGCGGAACTGCCCCAAGTACTTAGCGGATAAGAAGGCCGGCAATGCCAAAGGTATATGTGATATACATGTTATTGATGTGTACCTAACCATTGATACCGGTGCAGTTGCTCATATTTGTAACTCAAAACAGGAACTGTGGAATAAACGGAGACTCGCGAAGGACGAGGTGACGATGCGCGTCGGGAATGGTTCCAAGGTCGATGTGATCGCCATCGGCACGCTACCTCTACATTTACCTACGGGATTAGTTTTAAACCTCAATAATTGTTATTTAGTACCAGCTTTGAGCATGAACATTGTATCTGGATCTCGTTTAATGCGAGATGGCTACTCATTTAAATCTGAGAATAATGGTTGTTCTATTTATATGAGAGACATGTTTTATGGTCATGCCCCGCTGGTCAATGGTTTATTCTTATTTAATCTCGAACGTGATGTTACACATATTCATAGTGTGAATACCAAAAGATGTAAGGTTGATAATGATAGTCCCACATACTTGTGGCACTGTCTCCTTGGTCACATTGGTGTCAAATGCATGAAGAAACTCCATGCAGATGGACTTTTGGAGTCTCTTGATTATGAATCATTTGACACGTGCGAACCATGCCTCATGGGCAAAATGACCAAGACTCCGTTCTCCGAAACAATGGAGCGAGCAACCAACTTATTGGAAGTGCGGTCCAATGAGTGTTGAGGCTCGCGGTGGCTATCATTATGTTCTCACCCTCACTGATGACTTGAGTAGATATGGGTATGTCTACTTAATGAAACACAAGTCTGAGACCTTTGAAAAGTTCAAGGAATTTCAGAGTGAGGTTGAGAATCAATGTGACAGGAAAATCAAGTTCTTACGATCAGATCGTGGGGGAGAATATTTGAGTCACGAATTTGGCACGCACTTAAGGAAATGTGGAATAGTTTCACAACTCATGCCGCCTGGAACACCTCAGCGTAATGGTGTGTCCGAACGTCGTATTCGCACCCTATTGGATATGGTGCGATCTATGATGTCTCTTACCGATCTACCGCTATCATTTTGGGGTTATGCTATAGAGACTACCGCATTCACTTTAAATAGGGCTCCGTCAAAATCCATTGAGACGACACCGTATGAATTGTGGTTTGGTAAGAAACCTAAGCTGTCGTTTCTGAAAGTTTGGGGATGCGATGCTTATGTCAAGAAACTTCAACCTCAAAAGCTCGAACCCAAATCGGAAAAATGTGTCTTCATAGGATACCCTTAAGAAACTATTGGGTATACCTTCTACCTCAGATCCGAAGGCAAGATCTTTGTTGCCAAGAATGGATCCTTTCTAGAGAAAGAGTTTCTCTCGAAAGAAGTAAGTGGGAGGAATGTAGAACTTGATGAAGTATTGCCTCTTGAACCGGAGAGTGGCGCAGCTCAAGAAAATGTTTCTGAGGTGCCTGCACCAACTAGAGAGGAAGTTAATGATGATGATCATGAAACTTCAGATCAAGTTGCTACTGAACTTCATAGGTCCACAAGGACATGTTTCTCACCAGAGTGGTACGGCAACCCTGTCCTGGAAATCATGTTGTTAGACAATGGTGAACCTTCGAACTATGAAGAAGCAATGGCGGGCCCAGATTCCAACAAATGGCTGGAAGCCATGAAATCCGAGATAGGATCCATGTATGAAAATGAAGTATGGACTTTGACTGACTTGCCCGATGATCGGGAGCCATAGAAAATAAATGGATCTTTAAGAAGAAGATAGACGCGGATGGTAATGTGACCATCTATAAGGCTTGGCTTGTCGCTAAGGGTTATCGACAAGTTCAAGGGGTTGACTACGATGAGACTTTCTTACTCATAGCGAAGCTGAAGTCCGTCTGAATCATGTTAGCAATTTCCGCATTCTATGATTATGAGATATGGCAAATGGACGTCAAAACGGCATTCCTTAATGGTTTCCTTAAGGAAGAATTGTATATGATGCAGCCGGAAGGTTTTGTCGATCCTAAGAATGCTGACAAGGTGTGCAAGCTCCAACGCTCAATCTATGGGCTGGTACAAGCATCTCGGAGTTGGAACATTCGATTTGATGAGATGATCAAAGCGTTTGGGTTTACGCATACTTATGGAGAAGCCTATGTTTACAAGAAAGTGAGTGGGAGCTCTGTAGCATTTCTCATATTATATGTGGATGACATACTATTGATGGGAAATGATATAGAATTCTTGGAAAGCATAAAGGCCTACTTGAACAAGTGTTTTTCAATGAAGGACCTTGGAGAATCTGCTTATATATTAGGCATCAAGATCTATAGAGATAGATCGAGACGCCTCATTGGTCTTTCACAAAGTATGTACCTTGACAAGATATTGAAGAAGTTCAATATGGATCAGTCCAAGAAGGGGTTCTTGCCTGTATTGCAAGGTATGAGATTGAGCACAGCTCAATGCCCGACCACGGTAGAAGATAGAGAAAAGATGAGTGTCGTCCCCTATGCCTCGGCCATAGGGTCTATTATGTATGACATGCTGTGTACCAGACTTGATGTAAACCTTGCCGTAAGTTTGGTAGGAAGGTACCAAAGTAATCATGGCATGGAACACTGGACAACGGTCAAGAATATCCTGAAGTACCTAAAGAGGACTAAGGATATGTTTCTCGTTTATGGAGGTGACGAAGAGCTCGTCGTAAAGGGTTAGGTCGATGCTAGCTTCGACATAGATATGGATGACTCTAAGTCACAAACCGGATACGTGTATATTTTAAATGGTGGGGCAGTCAGCTGGTGCAGTTGCAAGCAAAGCGTCGTGGCAGGATCTACATGTGAAGCGGAGTACATGGCAGCCTCGGAGGCAGCACAATAAGCAATCTGGATAAAGGAGTTAATTACCGACCTAGGAGTTATTCCCAATGCGTCGGGCCCGATGACTCTCTTCTGTGACAACACTGGAGCTATTGCCCTTGCCAAGGAGCCCAGGTTTCACAGGAAGACTAGGCATATCAAGCGTCGCTTCAACTCCATTCGTGAAAATGTTCAAAATGGAGACATAGATATTTGTAAAGTGCATACGGACCTGAATGTCGCAGATCCGTTGACTAAACCTCTTCCTCGAGCAAAACATGATCAACACCAGAACTCTATGGGTGTTCGATTCATCACAATGTAACTAGATTATTGACTCTAGTGCAAGTGGGAGACTGTTGGAAATATGCCCTAGAGGCAATAATAAAATGGTTATTATTATATTTCCTTGTTCATGATAATTGTCTATTGTTCATGCTATAATTGTGTTATCCGGAAATCGTAATACATGTGTGAATACATAGACCACGACATGTACCTAGTGAGCCTCTAGTTGACTAGCTCGTTGATCAATAGATGGTTACGGTTTCCTGACCATGGACATTGGATGTCATTGATAACGGGATCACATCATTAGGAGAATGATGTGATGGACAAGACCCAATCCTAAGCATAGCGCAAGATCGTGTAGTTCGTCTGCTAAAGCTTTTCTAATGTCAAGTATCTTTTCCTTAGACCATGAGATTGTGCAACTCCCGGATACTGTAGGAATACTTCGGGTGTGCCAAACATCACAACGTAACTGGGTGACTATAAAGGTGCACTACGGGTATCTCCGAAAGTGTCTGTTGGGTTGGCACGAATCGAGACTGGGATTTGTCACTCCGTATGACGGAGAGGTATCTCTGGGCCCACTCGGTAAGACATCATCGTAATGAGCTCAATGTGACTAAGGGTTGGTCGCAGGATGATGTGTTACTGAATGAGTAAAGTGACTTGCCGGTAACGAGATTGAACGAGGTATTGGGATACCGATGATCGAATCTCGGGCAAGTAACGTACCGATTGACAAAGGGAATTATATACGGGATTGCTTGAATCCTTGACATCGTGGTTCATCCGATGAGATCATCGTGGAACATGTGGGAGCCAACATGGGTATCCAGATCCCGCTATTGGTTATTGGCCGGAGAGTTGTCTCGGTCATGTCTGCATGGTTCCCGAACCCGTAGGGTCTACACACTTAAGGTTCGATGATGCTAGGGTCATTAGGAAGACTTGTATGTGATTACCGAATGTTGTTCGGAGTCTCGGATGAGATCCTCGACGTCACGAGGAGTTTCGGAATGGTCCGGAGGTGAAGATTTATATGTGGGAAGTTGTCATACAGTCATCGGAAAAGTTCGGGGGCATATCGGTATTATATCGGGGCCACCAGAGGGGTTCCGGGGGTCCACCAGAAGGGGCCACCTCTCTCAGAGGGCCTCATGGTCCGTAGAGGAAAGGGAAACAGCCCTTGGAGGGCTGGGCGCATCCCCCCTTGGGCCCATGCGCCTAGGGTTGGGGGGGAAACCCTAGAGGGGGCGCCCCCCTTGCTTGGGGGGCAAGCCCCTCCCCTTAGCCCCCCCCCCTCTAGATCTCATCTAGAGGGGGCCAGCCCCCTTCCCCCTTCCCCTGTAAATAGAGGGGCAAGGGGAGGGCTGCACACCACATCAAAGGCGCAGCCCCTCCCCTCCCCAACACCTCTCCTCCTCCATTAAGAACTTGGCGAAGCCCTGCCGGAGTACTGCCGCTCCACCACCACCACGCCGTCGTGCTGTTGTTGGAGCTCTCTTCCTCAACCTCTCCCTCCTCCTTGCTGATCAAGACGTGGGAGATGTCTCCGCTCCGTAGGTGTGTTGAACGCGGAGGTGCCGTCCGTTCGGCGCTAGGATCATCGGTGATTTGGATCACGATGTGTACGACTCCATCAACCCCGTTCTCTTGGACGCTTCCGCTCGTGATCTACAAGGGTATGTAGATGTACTCCTGTCCCTCTCGTTGCTAGATGACTCCATAGATTGATCTTGGTGATGCGTAGAAAATTTTAAATTTCTGCTACGATCCCTAACAGATCGAGCCTGGCCCGCCGGATCGCAAGGTGCGGGGGGATATGACAGTCAATCCCATCCCGCCGCTCACCAACAACCATCTCGCCATTGCCGAAACCATCAGGTACATCCCCATCCAGCTCCGGGAGGATATGAGGAACCAGATCACTGGTCTACTGCATGAGGCGGAGTTGCCACCTATTGAGGTTTCAGACCATCCTTTGGGTATCGGTATGTTTGCTTTTGCGGATTCTTTCATCAGAGATACTGTAGTCAATACCACCTTTGAGCTTGATGATGAAGAAGTTGTGATCTCATTTGTCCACCACAATGTTGCACTTAACATGCGTAGAACTTCTTATGGCCCACAAGTTTGGCTTATGTACATTAGCTTTCCTGAAGATTATCAAACTGATTTGTATCTGCAACGCTCAGTTGATGGATTTGGACGTTTGGTCACTTGGAATAATCGTCGCATGGATCATAGATTTGTTCTTATTAAAGTTCAGATCATTCATATGCGCCTGATCCCAAAGAGCATGGTCATGAGGTAGCTTGGCGGAGATAGGGATTGCTGGACCTACTGTGTTCATATCCTGAGAGGACAGGAATGGAACGCTCATATTCCAGATGTTCCGCCTGCTGATGAGGAGCCGCCACCTGAGAATGGTAATCCGCACCCCATTTTTGGAGATGGATTGAATGCCGAGCAGATATATCAACAGCAGCTTGCAAACTGGTTTGCGCAGAATGGCGCAGGAAATGCTCCAGCTCAGCACAATGGGCAGAATCATGATCACCAACCTGCACAATGGATGCCCTGGCCAGTCCCTCTAGCACCTCCGGCGCCCCCGGCCCTGGTTAACTATTAGGCCTGGCTCACCAATGAGGGTCTTCAGGTTCAGTTTGGTGTGGCTCCGGATGACAACTTATCTGACAGCTTGGCGACAGTCTAGGCTGATTCTGGCTCTCAACATAACAGCTCTGGGTCCTCTTCTCCTTTGTCTGAACCTGGTACCTTACAGCTTGTTCCACCTGGTGAGGTCGAGTCTACGCCCAGCCTGAGTACCTTGCTTGTCTTTGTTGATATCTCCAATGACAACCTATAGATTTCCCTCTCGTTGCATGGCAATGCGGTCTCTACTGTTGATTTGGCCACTCCTTTATACAGGAGCATTATTCTTCAAGGCCTCTCTCAGCCTATCAGGCAAGCTGTCAACAGTTATGGACCTTGGAGGAATGCCTACGGTTTTCACAGTGATGCTACCATGACTATCAATTACGCTCCTATGGCCGTGTATGTGGATGATGCTAATCTTATTATTCAGACAACAACTAACACCACTGCAACACCATCCTCTGTGGTCATAACTGAGATTGGTGAGACTAACGGCTCTGAATCTATCCTGCCTTCGGGGGCTGATGTGGATACTGGGAGTTTTATAGATGATAGCTACAGTGATGGGATCGTCGAAGATGGAACGAACCTTACTGCAAATACCAACCTGCCGGCTGACTCACATGCTGCTACTGGCATCTTAGTGGCCCTGCAAGATGACCATAACTTGGCTGATGTTGCACCTAGTCAGTCATCCCCGCCTAGCCAAGCTCATGTGCTCACTCATGAACGTCGAAATAAGCAACTGGTCCCCATCACAACGACTGAAGTCAGGCGCAGTTCTCGAATCGACAAATATAATGGGTTTAAGGCCTCTCAGATCTCTGACACCAAGGCAACTACTTCCAAAGTGCTCCCGCGAGTGACTCCTGCTACTACTCCCTTACAGTTACGCACCTCTGCAGATCCAGCTCACGCAGACAATGTTCCACCTCCTACTCCACTCGCTGTCATGCAGGCAATTGGAACCCAACGTTGTGCGGTACCGGCGGAAGAATTGACTGAAGAAGCTCTTTTGGCGGCCTCCGTCGACAACATCTGCAGCAACACTGCTACTCGTCAAGATGAAGTGGGCATGGATGATGTTTCATCCTCTGCATAATTTGTTGCTTTAGCTTTTATGTCTCTTTTGTGTAGTTGGAATGTCCTTTGCTGGAACATTCGGGGTTTAAATTCGGATGTGAAACAATTAGCGCTCTCCAACGCTATTGCTACTAGTGGTTGTGCTATCGTCTGTTTGCAAGAAACTAAAATGCCTAGCATTGATCTTACTTTTATAAGTCATGTTGTCCAAGACACTTTGATAAATTTGCTTACAGCCCCTCTCCTGGTGCCTCGGGTGGTATTCTCACGATTTGGAACTCAGCTTTATTTACTGGCACGGTTGTATCTACCGAAGAATTTGCACTCACAATTAAATTTCAGTCCACTCAATCAGCATAGTACTGGACTTTAATCAATATTTATGGGCCTTGTTCGGGGGATGAACGAAATAATTACACTGATTGGCTCTATAATGTTCATATTCCTACTGATGAAGATTGGTTACTTCTTGGGGACTTCAATTACATTAGGGCTCCAGATAATAGAAATAAACCAGGAGGTGACATTAATGATATGGCAACTTTCAATGACATCATTCTTAAACAGAATCTTATTGAAATTCCCATCAAAGGGCGCTCCTACACTTGGAGCAATATGCAGAAGGAGCCGTTATTGGAACAACTTGACTGGTTTCTTACCTCCATCCATTGGACATCTGCCTACCCTAATACCCTGGTAAAACCACAAGGAAAACCAACATCTGACCATACACCTTGTGTTGCTACCATTGAAACCAAAATACCCAGGTCCAAACTGTTCTGCTTTGAAGCATATTGGGTTTTACACCCGGGTTTCATGGAAATCTTTCAAAAAGCATGGGCAAAGCCAGTAAAGTCCTCCAATGCAGCAACAACTCTATGCAGAAAATTTAAACACTTGTGGCATGAGCTCAAGATCTGGAGTAAGAATAGTTTTAAACTGTTCATTGCCATTGCAAACTCAAACAAGACACTTAAGGAACTTGATGATATTGAAGACTAAAGGAACCTCACCTTGCCGGCGACAAACTTCAGGACTATTATTAAGAAGCATCTTCTTTGACTTCTTGATTACCAACGACGGTATTGGAAGAAACGTTGCACCATTAGATGGCTCAAATTCGGTGAAGAAAACTCGAAGTTTTTCCAATCTCTTGCCACAGAAAGATTCAGAAAGAACAATGTTTCCTCACTGTTGGCACCTGATGGTACATGTGTTGAAGATCACAATGGCAAAGAATCTCTACTTTTTAACGCTTATAAGGAGAGACTAGGAACTGCTGCACCACCACAGATGAGGTTTGATCTTCCCACTCTCATTGAACCCACCCCTGGCCTTGATTCACTTACGGTGCCATTTACCCCTGAAGAAGTTGACGCAGTGATCAAAGACATGCCAACTGATCGTGCGCCCGGCCCGGATAGTTTTTGCAGTATTTTCCTCAAGACTTGTTGGCACATAATCAAACATGATATGTATGAGCCATGCAATCAGTTTTATGAAGGCACCCTCAACCTGGAAAGTATCAATGAAGGCCTCATTACCCTAATTCCAAAAATCAACTCGCCTTCAACAGTGTACGATTACCGTCCGATCACATTACTTAACTGTTGTCTTAAAATGATCACCAAGCTTCTCGCAAATCGTCTTCAGAAAATAGTGTTACAAGTGGTTCACCGCAACCAATATGGCTTCATGAAGGGTCGCTCTATACAGGACTGTCTCGCTTGGGCATTCCAATATATACATCTTTGTCAAAAATCAAAGCGTGAGATCGTGCTGCTAAAGCTCGACTTTGCTAAGGCCTTCGACACCATTGAGCACACGGCCATGCTTGACATTATGAAGCACATGGGATTCAACGATCGTTGGCTTTCCTGGATTAGATGTATGTTCTCCTCGGGCAAACTTCCATATTACTCAATGGGGTACCAGGACATACATTTCACTGTAAGAAGGGGGTGCGCCAGGGCGACCCACTTTCACCACTCATTTTTGTCCTGGTTGCGGATCTACTTCAGGCGGCAATCGACAAAGCATTTCGGCAAGGCCTTCTCCATCTGCCTTTCCCGTGCCCCGGACAGACGGACTATCCAGTGATACAATACGCTGATGACACGATTGTTCTCCTCCCTGCTTGTGCCATGCAAGCACAAACACTCAAGTCCATCATGAATGATTATGCAAGCTCCATTTGACTCACAATCAACTTTCACAAATCAACCTTGATCCCCATCAACACGAGCTTGGAGCAAAGTAAAGTCATCGTTGATATTTTTGGCTGCTCAATTGGGACAATGCCATTTACGTACTTGGGATTACCGCTTGGTACCACTAAACCCACCATCCATGATCTCATGCCACTTGTCTGTCGTGTTGAAAGAAGTCTCACCTCCACAATGTCCATGATGTCTTATGGTGGGAAGTTATCTTTGCTCAACTACGGTCACCTCTCTACTTATCTATGCAATGTGCACTCTCAAGTTTACACCCAAGCTTATAGAGATGCTGGATTGAATCCGTAGAAGATGCCTTTGGAGGAAACAAACTGATGAGGGCGAACGTTCAAACTCTCTTGCCGCATGGAGCATGGTTTGCATGCCTAAGCAAAGTGGTGGTCTAGGTGTTCTGGACCTCAAGACACAGAATGAATCCCTGTTACTCAAGTTTCTCCACAAATTCTATAATAAGAAGGATATACCTTGGGTTCAACTCACTTGGGACACGCTCTATGATCAAAAAATACCACATGCTTCCAACTCTGAAGGATCGTTCTGGGGGCGTGACATACTTAAACTCACACCGATCTTCAGAGGGATCACCAAAGTTAATGTGGTTTGTGGCACGACTACTCTATTCTGGAAAGACTTGTGGCTGGATGATTTACTGATCCATACATACCCAAGAGCTTTTTCCTTCGCCACCTATGAAGACATCTCGGTTTGAAATTTCTTGACCTGCAACAGCCTACAAGAAACGTTCCACCTACCGCTGTCACCCCAAGCTTTCGAAGAAATCAAGGCATTACAACTTCACACCACACACATGCAACCCATGTCCACTGTTCATGATGTCTGGCATTATCTTTGGGGAGACCCAGAATACACTTCCAAGCAGTTTTACAATTTTGTCTTCCATGAGACTCGAGCGCACAAGGCTTTTACTTGGCTCTGGAAATCGAAGAATACCATGAAGATAAAAGTGTTCGGCTGGCTTTTGATGCATGATAGACTAAACACCCGTAATATGCTCAAGAGGAGACATTACAACGTGGGAGATGATGATCATGATTGTCCACTATGTGACTCACATGTTGAGGAAACCATTAATCACATGATCTTTGATTGCTCCTTTAGCGCTCAATGTTGGAACATCTTGTCTATTTCATGGACGTTGGACAACTGCCGACTCCACAAGATTGAAACTGCAAAACGGACATGGGATGGACCAATGTTCATGGAGGTATTTCTAGTTGTTGCATGGAGCATTTGGAAGGAGAGGAACAACAAGGTTTTCAGACGTATTGCACCGACTATCTCCTCATGGAAGAATAGATTTACTACTGATTTCCCTTTCCTCATCCATGGAGTGAGGGATAGCCACAAGGAGTTCATTATCTCCTTCCTTGATAATCTGTAATTTTCTTTTGGACTTATCCCTAGGTTCACCCTCTTGGAGCTTTAGCTTTGTAACATGCTTGTACAGTTGACACACTGGTTCTTTAATTTATTCACACAGTAGGAGCCTCTCCTACTGTTTTCAAGGTTCAAAAAAAACTTCTGGCAGCCGCTGCATTGCCGCAGGCTGCCCAACCCACCAACATTGTGTTGGGAATGGTTGCATGGAAAACAAAAAAATTCTACGCACATGCAATGATCTATCCATGAAGATGCCTACCTATGAGAGGGGAGAGCATCTTCGTGCCCTTGAAGATCGCTAAGCGAAAGAGATTATAACGCGGTTGATGTAGTTGTACACCTTCACGATCCGTCCCGATCAAGTACCAAACGTACGGCACCTCCGCAACTCGATGACGTCCTCGCCTTCTTGATCCAGCAAGAGGGGCGGAGTAGTAGATGAGTTCTGGCAGCACGACGGCATGGTGACGGTTGGTGATGCAGAGCAATCTCCGCAGGGCTTCGCCAAGCACTACAGAAACTAGACAGAGGATAAACTAGAGGGGACGGGGTTGCCGGCACACGGCTTGGTGAATCTTGATGTGTCTTGGGTGCTAGCCCTGCCCCTCCATTTATATGTTGAGTCTTGGGGTCGAAACTTGGAGTAAAAGCCTCCTCAAAGTCGGTTTTGCCCACAAGGAAGAGTCCTTCTCAGACTTCCAGGACCAAATGTCACAATCCTTGGCGTCTGGCCCAGACGTCATGGGCCTCGGCGTCTGGCCCAGGGCCAGACGCCAGGGTCTCCGGCGTTTGGCCCCCTGGCCTCTGCAAAACTCCTTTTGCACCGACCTAAATCCCCGTAGGCTTTACCCCTTGGCCGAACCATGTCATCCTATATATAAATATTGACCTCCGGAGCTCCTCATCATGTCCATGATCTCATCCGGGACTCCGAACAACATTCGGTCACCAACATACATAACTCATATAGTATTATATCGTCAATGAACGTTAAGCATGCAGACCCTACGGGTTCGAGAACTATGTAGACATGACCGACACACCTCTCTGGTCAATAACCAATAGCGGAACCTGGATGCCCATATTGGCTCCTACATATTCTATGAAAATCTTTATCGGTCGAACCTTATGACAACATACGTAATTCCCTTTATCTATCGGTATGTTACTTGCCCGAGATTCGATCGTCGGTATCTTCATACCTAGTTCAATCTCGTTACCGGCAAGTCTCTTTACTCGTTCCGTAATACATCACCTCGTGACTAACTCCTTAGTCATTTGCTTGCAAGCTTATGATGTGTATTACCGAGAGGGCCCAGAGATATCTCTCCGATACTCGGAGTGACAAATCCTAATCTCGATCTATGCCAACCCAACAAACACCTTCGGAGATACCTATAGAGCATCTTTATAATCACTCAGTTACGTTGTGATGTTTGATAGCACACAAGGCATTCCTCCAGTATCCAGGAGTTGCATAATCTCATAGTCAAAGGAATATGTATTTGACATGAAGAAAGCAATAGCAACAAAACTGAATGATCATTATGCTAAGATAACGGATGGGTCCTGTCCATCACATCATTCTCCTAATGATGTGATCCCATTATCAAATGACAACTCATGTCCATGGTTAGGAAACCTTGACCATCTTTGATCAACGAGCTAGTCAAGTAGAGGCTCACTTGGGACATGGTGTTTGTTTATGTATTCACACATGTATTTAGGTTTCTGATCAATACAATTCTAGCATGAATAATAAACCTTTATCATGAATAAGGAAATATAAAATAACAAATTTATTATTGCCTCTAGGGCATATTTCCTTCACACTGACCTTGCTTCGCTTCATCGACTTGCTCTGTCCGGTCGCGTCTCCACCACGACCGCAAGGTGTTCAACACGCTGCTCACAAGGTATCATGGATAGCGGGGATGAGTTTTTCTTTCACGACTTCATTTGTTCATTGGATGATTCGTCCTCACATGATGAAGAGCTTGTGGTGGTTGCATTGGTCGTCCACGACCATATTAATAGAAGCGGCCTCGGTTCAGGGGATCAATCCCAGGCCATGTTCCGGCCTTGAACCGCAATAGGGAGAAAGGCCACACCCTTCTCTATGCCAACTACTTTGAGAATAGTGCACTCTTCAAATCACACAGATTTCGCTGCCACTTCCGTATGGGGAGGCATGTGTTCAATCGTATTCAGGAGGGAGTGGTAGCATATGACCCATACTTTGAGTGCAAAGAGGATGCCCTTGGCAAGCTTGGGTTCTCTTCTTACCGAAAATGCACTGCGGCTATCCGCATGCTTGCGTATGGAATTCATGGTGATCTTGTGGATGAGTATGTTCGTATGAGTGAGTCCACATGTCTCCTCTCAATGTATAGTTTCTGCAAGGCCGTGGTGGCAGTGTTCGGCCGAGAGAGAGCAAACTGCCGCTGATACAAAGAGGTTATTGGCGATCAATGCTGAGAGGGGCTTTCCAGGTATGCTTGGAAGTATTGATTATATGCACTGGAAATGGAAGAACGGCTCATCTGCGTCTGGTGAACAGTAAATAAAAAATTGGGAAGCTTCCAGTTCGAAATGCCGCGGATGAGGTCTCTGGGAGGCGTGAGCTCCACCGCCGGCTGCTAGTCCGGCACCAGCGACCACCATCACCGCTGCTACCCGCGTGGGGGCGGCGTCCACTCGCCTACCGTGTGCCACTCCGGGCACGGTATCCACCTCCATTGGAGCTCCACCATGCAGTTAGAGGTTCTTCCACGGCCATCGAGGCTTTCATCGGTCCACCACGCCGTGTCGCCGCTGCTCGTCTCAGGTTGGTCTCTTTCTTGGTGCGAGTCGAGTCACAACCCGTTGATGCATTCCTGCGGTTTAGCCCTTGATGCATTAAACCCCTTCCCTGCATGCCGCCGCCGCCTCCATTTCACCTTCTGCAGTAGGCTATCTGGCTCTCCGGCTGCGTGGCTCCATGGCCACGGCCGGCTCTGGTCTCATAGATGGCTGTCGTTTTGAGAATGCTATGTTGGCCAAGTACGGGTGCGGTTCCGTTGTTGCCGTAGCTGGTCGTAGCCATCCTGCGGGCGTTCTCGTCCTCGTTCTCAACAACGGCATCCTGCTTTCCCCTAGGGCCTTCGCTTCCCTGCTGGTCAGCTGGTTCGGTGGCCTTGCCAACGATTACCGTGTCAGACCTTGCCAGCCTGGCGTTTTCCTTTTTCAGGTAGCTCATGAGTGCATTGCTAAGGAGATCGTGCTCCGCGATCCCTGGAGATCCGATGTCATACGGGTCAGTATGTCGCTTTCCAGCTTATCCGCATCTGCATGTCCTGACGTGTTAAGTTTACCTCGCGTGTTGCGATCTGATGCACGTCGTAGTACATGGTTGGATAACTCTCTCAAGCCATCGCTCCTTGGCCCTGGTCCGCGCTCTCCTGTTCTGACCCCTGATAACGGCCACTCAATTGCCCCTCCGCATGCCCAGGTTTCCGGGGGTGCTGGTGTCGGTTTGCTTGCAGGGTGCACCGCCGCACCTGAGGGCAATCAAGTACCTGCTAGCTTTCCCCCCTTAAATGCTCTCGCTCTGCATGCGCCGCCACCTCCTGGCCAATCGCTGGCCGCTCTAAGCCCCATCAACATTGGGGCTGCTAGCAACGCTTTGGCTGACCCCATCCCTGCCTCCTTATCTGTGCATGGATATGCCCCCTACAAGGATGCGTTGCTCTCTAACATAGATACGCGGCCCCCTTTTCCTGCCTCACGTGTTGCACCAAATCCACTTTTTAGATACGGGAAGCCTAAAGATTTGCATAAATGCTGCTTCCGTTGCCTTTCCTATAGTCACCGCCGACGGGATTGCCAGGAACCGGCTGTTTGCTGGCTGTGTCATTTGGTTGGTCACCTTTGCTTCCAATGCCCCTTGTGGTACGTGCGTCCTCCCTCCAAGTGCTGCCCCGTGGCCTTAAATACACCTGCCCGCTCCGGCCTCGCTCTATCACTCACCTCTACCTCCCTCGCCTGTCTCAGTGTGCCCGCCCCTCCCTCCAGCTCCCTTCCCTCACTGTTCGCTGCCATGGAGACGGTTGTGCACGGCCGCCCCACCTCCCTAGACGTCCACTACCCCATGGTTGAGGACCCAAACTCGCTCGTCTGCCTCGTCAACATCACCCCCTAGACCTGCTTTCCTGCCATGGCTCAAGCGCGTCCTTTGTCACCACATGGGCATCACGGCTGTCTGGTTCGCTGGCAGTGCGGTGGGCACCATTTTTTTGGTGTTCCAGCGGGAATCCGAGCAAGTAGCTACTATGAGGGCTAGCCCTATTTGCTTGGACAACCACTCGATCTGGATCCTTCCGCACAATGCGGGGGACAATGCCTTCTCCTTCTCCTGCCGCCATGTGGTGAGCCTTTCCTTAGAGAAGATGTTGCTGGAGCTGTGGAACGGGCCGGGAGTGGCGGCCAGCGTGGCCAGCTTCACCAATCTGTTCAGGCTTGAGCACGCCTGCCTCCATGCCAGCGAGTTCTTGTGCATCTTCGTGCTCGTCAAAGTCGAAGCGCTGCACCACATCCCACACCGCCTCACTTTCCACCGCATCGACGACAATGGCATCTATGCCGATGTCATCATCAATGAGATTTGGGACGTTGCCCGCTTGCTTGGTGCTCCCACTGCTCCCCACATCCGGCCGGCCAGGTCGGGAGGAGGGTGCCAGCGGGTCTCGCCATCTTACGATGCCGCGGCATGGCCATGCTCATCTGCGCTCCTCTCTGGATTTTGTGGAAGGAGGGAAGGGCATGGCGGACCGGGCGTTTCGGGCTTTCCTTCACCCGCACATGGCGTCTGCGGGTGACAGCCTTGCCATGCTCAAGCTCGCCATCAAGCCCAAGCTCATCAAGCACGCCACCTTCGTCATCCCAACCATGGCGCAGCTCGAGCATGAGGATGAGGTGCGCCTTTGCCTTCATTCCTCGCTGCTGGCGGCTGATGTGCGCACTCCGCGTGCCATGGTCTCCTTCGACACTGAAGAGCTGCACTTCTCCTTCACGCTCGAGCTCAACAACCGTCGGGTGGTCCACGGCTCCATTCCGGTGCGGCCAGTGGTGGTGGATGATGGTTATTTTCCCTGCTTCAACTACCTCTCTGAGTAGTTGGCGCAGGAAAGTTGCAGGTCGCTTCTTTTCAAATTCCTGCCTAACTTTTCGATGGCAGCTTGTGTTCCCGCACGCTACCTCTGCTCCCTTCTGTGGAGTGCAAATATCCACCTAAGCCCAATGTGCCTTTCGGCCTGCTGCCTATGATTGGCCCACTGCTCTCCTCCAGGGACGAGCTCTTTCTCCCAGTCGCAGCCCACTTCCCTGCCCAAGCCCATCTGAAAGCCCACCAGATCCTCACCAGAAGGCCCATTTGCTCTCAGCCTACCAACCGCATCCCACGACCGGAGCCTGGCATCCTTCCCTGTGGGCAAATCTCCCCAGTGGCAGTGACCGACCTCAAGCATGGTGCCTGTGCCGCCCTCCCTCCACATGTCGCCACGGTCTTTTGCAGCTGTCGTGACCCACCGCTCGCGCCCCTGCCGGTGACCTTTGCGCCTCTCCACCCACTCTGTAGCTGCTTGCCGCCCCTCGGGCCGCTATCCCACCCGCCTGCGCTGCGACTAGGGGATTCCCGATTTGAATCTGATGCTGGCCACCCTGGCGGAGTCGGGAGGAGAGCATGGGGGCTCGATCCTGTGGAGCGCGATCTGGCTAACCCAGCCTTGCTACGATCTGCTCAGCAGGAGGATGCCCCAACCCCTCGCCGCAGTCCGCGCGTAGGACGGCGTCTGTATGGGCTCTGTCGAGCGTGCATCCAAGCGGAAGGCAGCGGCGTCTGACTCTGGTTCTGGCTCGGGTAGTGGCGCCGCCCGCTGCTCCAGTTCTTCTGTTGCACGCCGCAAGAAGGCGAAGGCAATGGGTGGGCTCCTAGAGCTGCCGCTGGCGGCGACTCCGGCACCGCTAACTAGGAGAAAGCTGAAGCATATCGCTGAGCAATGCGATCTCAATGCAACTGCCATCTTCAACCAGGTCGAGGCCTGAGCTGCATCTTCTGAGGCGGCGGCCTCCTCTGCTACCTCCAGCTCCTCTGCATCGTTAGTGCATGTCCTCAACAATCCCTATGAGTAGTTTTGCTGCTGCTGCAAGTCGCCTTTGGGCATGTCCTTTTAGATGTCTCTCTAGCTTGTGTAAGATGTTGCTAAGCAGCTATGTCAGTCAGTCAGTTATTTCTTTGCATTTAGTCCACTGCTTTGTACCGGGTTGTGCCAGTTTCAGTGTTCTAGAGTTTGTTTCGAGTCTGTATCGTGTCTGTACCCAGACCTATCAATCACCTTCTATGTCAAGCCTGCTATGCTTTATGATAATCATGCATGTGTGTCTTTCTTTCTCCTACATGGGTTGTTCTCTCGTCTTTCCCCCATAAAGATTCTAAACTGGAATGTGCGCGGTCTTGGTGACGATGACAAGTGTTTGTTGGTTCGTGATTCTATAACCTCTTGCTGCCCCAGTGTTGTCTGTCTTCAGGAAACGAAGCTATCAACTCTCCCCCTCTTCAAGTTGCGGTCCTTTCTGCCTGCAACTTTCAGAGAATATGCTTTCACATCATCAGATGGAACTGCTGGGGGTATCTTGGTCGCTTGGGACACTAATTGTTTTCATGGGCAAGCTGTTGCAACACATCAATACCATGTGACTGTCAAGCTGTCTTCTACATCTTCAGCTACCTCTTTTCTGCTTACAATTGTTTATGCACCGTGTGCGCACAATGAGAGGGCTCGGTTTTTTGAGGTTGTTACCAGCATTGCAGCAGAGGCAGACACTCCGTGGATTGTTTTGGGCGATTTCAATATGTATCGCTTCGCGCATGAAAAATCATGTGGCCGCATCAACTGGAACCTCATGGAGATGTTCAATGCTTGTATTAGGGAGCAAGGGCTTAACAACGTTCAGGTCGACAATAGGATGTTCACCTGGTCCAACCAGAGATCTTCCCCCACCCTGGTTAAGTTGGATCGCGTGTTGGTTAATGCAGCCTGGGGTTTGTGTTTTCTGCAGAATTCTGCTTCTGTTGTGCCTGCCACTACCTCAGACCACACCCCCATCCTGGTCCAGTTCCAAGATGATGCGATCAAGAGTCGCTTGTTTAGAATGGAAAACCATTGGCTTCATATGGAGGAGACCAAGAACATCATACATAACTGCTGGTCTAGGGGCTATCGAGCTCTCCCTTCTTCTGCATCGCTCATTGACTTCAAAATGAGACGGGTCCGGGCTGCTCTGCGGCAATGGTGTAGGCGTCGACCTAACCTTAAGATTCTCATTGATAACAACAAGCATGGCGTCAGCTTCTTTAATGTGGTTGAGAAAAGACGATCTTTGTGAGTGATGGAAGTAGTTCTTAGGGAGTTTGCCACTGCCAAGGCCGAGCAGCTGATCTTGTGGCAGACTGCTATGTGGAGACATAGAGCCAAGCTAAGATGGTGTGTGTCCGGCGATGAAAATTGCAAGTTCTTCCATGTGGCGGCCAATTGCCAGGCAAGTCGTAACAAAGTTAAAGTTCTTGTTGATAATGGTGTGCAATATTACCAAACTTGCCACAAACTTAACCTGGCAGCTGCATACTTCGCCAATATCTTGGGACAGCCTGCTCCATCTTTGCCAATAGTGCAACTCTCTGCTTTGTACAACCCTGTGGATCTGTCTGAGCTGGTAGATGCTTTCTCATGGGTTGAGCTAGTTCGGGCTATTGATATGTCGCCAAACAATAGAAGCCCGGGGCCGGATGGGTTCACAAATGAGTTCTACAAAGTCTTCAAGCACTTGATCAAGGATGATTTGCTCAAGTTCTTTGGGGATTTCTATGCAAACCAGGTTGCTCTGGATGGCATCAACATTGCTTATATCACTTTGCTGCCCAAGATTGACACACCTATGGAGTTGAGGGATTTCAGGTAAATTTCTTTGGTGCATAGTGCTCCTAAGCTAGTGTCCAAGGTTCTGACATGTAGATTGCAACGGCATATCCCGAACTTAGTGCACCCCTTACAGTCTGGGTTCTTGAGAGGGCGCTCCATTGTGGAAAACTTTGCTTTGGCTGCTGAGATGATACAGGCCGCACACAAAAGGAGTTTACCTGTGATTGCCTTGAAGCTGGACTTTCGTAAAGCTTTTGATTCTGTTAGTTGGGATTGCCTCACTCAGGTTTTAGAAAGCCAGGGGCTTCCCCTCGCGGTGGACACAGTGGATACATGCACTCCTCTCCACTGGACGCTCCAGGGTGCTCATTAATGGAGAACCAGGCGATCCCATTTTGGCAAAGAGAGGGTTTCGGCAGGGCGACTCCTTGTCATCATATCTTTTCATCCTTGTTGTCGGTGTGCTTCAACGTTTATGCTGCTGGCACTTTCAGAATGGTATCTTGGTGCACCCCCTTGGCTCAAATGGTTTTTTCCCAGTACTGCAGTACGCGGATGACACTCTGATTATTTTCCGGGGCGAGGTGGAGCAAGCTAGAGCTATCAAGAGCATCCTCACTGCTTTCTCTGAGTTCTCGGGGCTGACTATTAATTTCCAAAAAAGCACCTTGGTGCCTGTTTGTGTGCAGCAGGAGGTGGTCATGGAAATCGCCCGCATGCTTGGTTGTCTGGTCTCCTCTTTTCCGTGTAAATATTTGGGGCTACCCCTCTCCTTACACAAGATCAAGCATGGTATGTTGCTTCCGGTCATTCATAAGGTTGATCGTCGCCTCTCTGGTTGGTTGGCCACGTTCCTCTCTTGGGGTGGCAGGCTAACTCTTATAAATTCTGTCCTGGCTGGCATACCAAGCTACTTCATGACTTGTTTTCCATGGCCCAAGGAGACCCTCGGTAAACTGGATGCTCTTCTCAGGGCCTTCTTCTGGCAGGGCAAGAATAAAACTAAAGGAGGTCACTGCCTCATGGCTTGGGATATGGTTACCCTGCCTCGTGCTAATGGTGGTTTGGGAGTAAGAGATCTAGAGGCTCACAATCAGGCTATGCTCTGTAAGTTTGTGGCCAAAATCCTTCAATCCTCTGATATCCCTTGTTTCAGTTGGTTTGCTTCCCAATATTGCAAGGATTCTTTGCCTCTCAAGGGACACCACAAGGATACTGCTATGTGGAAGGGTTTCAAGAGTTGCATCCCTATGGTCCTATCTTCCTCGCGTTGTTCTGTTGGTAGTGGCAGGCATGTTTCCTTCTGACATGATCGATGGCTGGTTGTTGGTAGCTTGAGGCAAGTCTGCCCCGTTCTGTTCTCCTTCGCTCGCAATCAGGATTGCTCTGTTCAATCTCAGTTTATAGATGGGAGATGGCGCGTGCAGTTACACCCCAACCTCTCACAGACAACCACCCAAGAGTTGGATCTGCTTAATCAGCTTGTTGTTAATGTCAATCCAGATAGTACTCGCATGGATGCACGGGTCCCTGCGCTTGGAGGAAACATTTTAAGCACGCGCTACTTCTACTAATTGCTTACCTTCCGGGGAATTCTTTGGAGTCCTGCGCCCTGGATTTGGGACTCCATTATTCCTATCAAGTACAGAATCTTCTTGTGGCTGGCTTTCTGGGGACGCTTAAACACTAAGGCTAACATGGTCCGAAAAGGTTGGTCAGCAGTTGCTCCGACTGCCGGTTGCGACGTTTGTTCGGCTATGGAGACGGCTGACCATCTCATTCTTCGTTGTCGCCCTGTTAATGCCCTCTGGAATAGGCTCTCGCTGGCACCGTTGGCATGTGAGTCACCCAACATTCAGCACTTTGTTTCTCAGGCGACGAACCATCTTCCTTTCAAGGCCAAATGGAATGTTGCTTTTGCGGCCTGTGCCATCACACCTTGGCAGGCTAGAAATGATCGGGTTTTCAATGCTAAATGTTGGTCAGAGTCATATGTCAGGTTTCATACTGCTAATCTGATTCGTTTATGGACCAACAGAGCCACCAAGCAACGGCACAAGGATGATCTACAGACATGGATCACACTGCTTAATGGCTAGGCTCTGACTCTTCTTTTTTCTGCTCTTTCTTCGTTTTCTTCTCTTCTTCCTTCCTGGCTGCTTGTGGCCTTGCACCTGGGTGCACTTCACAAGCCATGTAACTGAACTTCATCTGGCTTATGCCTCTTTTGAAATATAAGGCCGGCCACGAGCCACCGTCTTTTTTTCAAAAAAAATAGAAGAACTGTCAATTTGCTTGGCAGAGGCAGTACAAGGGGCACGTGAAAGGTGCTACTGTCATACTTGAAACGGTGGCTTCACAAGATCTGTGGATATGATATTCTTTCTTCGGCATGGCCGGTTCTCATAATGATAGCAGTGTTCTTCAGCGTTCTCCAATGAGTGGATTGTAAAGACTATTTGATGTTGTTTTTATTTTGATTGGATTTTAAGACTATTTTGGATGTGAAACTATTTGCTATGTTTGATTTAAACTATTTAAAACCATGCTTCATGTATGCTGATTAATTTTGAACGGATGAGATGCGACCGCGTGTTGGACGCATGGCCACCGCATCCACAAATACGGGCTCGAACGCGCGTGTTGGACGCACTGCCGCCTCATCCACAAATACGGGCCAACACGGGCTCATTGCCATCCCATAACAGACGAAACGAACGTCCATTTGGGGCCGTGGGTTGGAGTTGGCATTAGATCCGGGTGTAGATGCACTGAGGACGCAACAGTGATAAGAGGCGAGTAGCACACGATGGGCGCAGTGCTAACAAAGAGGTGGTCCTGACTCCTGTGTGAGAAGGGCAGGTCCATCGGATTTGTTGTCCAAGTCTGAATTTAGGCTTGCATCCGACTGACTGATAACTCGCGGGCGCTTGAATGAGCTTTAGCCGGATTTGCAGGCCTAACGTTAGTGGTAGGGCACCCACCAACCATTCCTTTGGTTCGTCGTCTACCGGACCAGCTAACCATGAGTGGGCAGCGCCAGTTTAGCGCAATCGCAATGTCTAATGCACAGGTTAAACCTAAGCCATAAGAGAGCGAAATCTACTCGTAACAGGTCCACATTCTGATGCACCAGCCAGAGAAAGCCTTGTCAGATAATTAAGCTAAAGATACTCGAAGCTGCCTCCAATCCAACTCTTATTTTTATTCTTGTCACGGATCAGCGATCCACATGCATTTCTGTATCCCTTATGTTCAAAAGATAGGGCAGTTCAAGTCTATATCACAAAAGTCGTTTCTCTAGAATTCCAGCATTCGGCCCCTCAGGATGGCCTCCGCCTTTCTGACTTCCTTCACTGGTCCAATGATGAACACCTACATTAAGCAGGCATGAACAAGAGGATTATTAAAGCTGAGAAAATCAAGGATATCATGTTTTGACTTAAAACTTTAGCCTTATTGACAGAGGAGAATCGAAGACTATTTTATGTTTCTGCGGGTACTTAAAACCACTTTCTCACCAGGTGTTGGATTGCATATCCATACTACTGGAAATGACTTGCATATATATAGTATGATAACACGACAGATAAGTTGTATGCATACACATCAAGCCCTAGCACCCTACTGCAATCACCTCAGCAAGAAGCTAGATATATCTGTCCGTGATCAGCTCAAGATAAGTACGACTAGATTGTTCTAGGCCGTGGAGAATATAAATGATGAAACAATAAGGGCAAACCAGAACAGCCATATTTTGCACGATAACTATAAATTGTTTACAACTAAATTTGTGGAGGACCATGCATGTGTGTGAAGCCCAAATGTCTTCTGATATTACAAACAGCTAGAAATGGATTAGCAACATGATGTGCCAAGCTTAATGCTTGAGAACAATAATTTCCCAGTAAATAAACCTTGTTGCTAAGTCAACAAACCCCATGACTACAAACTGCAGTAGTGGCTATCAATCAATCTAATCAAGGCAGGAAGATGCATCGACACAGTAGAGCAGTTTTGGTACTACAAGCCATGTTGCTACAAAACTATAGCTATTGCTGTTAACCAATTCAAACATGGACTGGATAAATTCAGTGGACCACAACTGCACAGTAATAAATATGTCAGCTATGGCAAACCTACCCTATCTGGAGGTCCCTTTGCACCACCGATATGGATTTCAACACTGCAAATAGGAGTGAAAGCAAACCAGGGAAGACCAAATTAAATTTTGCAGCATAAATATCATGCGATATCTGAAGAATCAAGCTTAAGATGATTACTTGCAAGATTCTTTCACAGCCATTATTGATGATCCTTTTCTGCCAATAACACGACCCATTTTTCCAGGAGGCACATCTAAGAGCGAAAGGATATCCACTTCAGGAACACAAGCTTCAGCTTCAATGTCATCTGTCAACAATGTTTAATCAATTTTGTTCTATAAGTTGAATATATCAAAACTTCATAAATAACATGAATCAAGGAATGCAAAGCAAATACATCCATTGTCATTCCATATTAGTAATTAGTATATGACGATCTGCACCTACAAGGCTACAGTGCTGAACCATAAAGCAAACCCCAATCTTTAGGTTACAAATTTATGATTTATATCTGAAGAACCAAAAGTAAAACTGATTTGTCCATACAGTAACTTTTCTTGATTTGAACGGGAAGGGAGTAAACACACTGACCAGGGACAGTTGGAAGAGGCGGCCAATCTGCCTGCTGGTTGTCATTTATGCAAAAGCACCTACAGTATAGCTCACTTCGTACTGCCAGACGCCATGAAGATACTTTGCTTAACTTCTCCATCATTTTCTCATGTATATTGAGAAGGAAGCGCACATCATCTGTCGCTGCTCGAATCATCATTTCAGACAAGGGCCTATTTTTCCAGAAATTTGGGTCCTAAAAATCCATCAAATTACAATAAATTGTTAGTTTCAAGAAAATATAGCAGCACAATGGAAAATCGTGTGCCAGGCCATTATCTAGGAAGTCCACAAGACTTCAGGCCTGGAGAAAATAATATTCTAAATAGGAGTTCTATAATTTTCTTCACAATGCTAACCTGCCTTAGAAGGGTGCGGACTTCTTCCTTTTCAGGATATGGCATTCCTACATAAAGAAGTACAACAGTATCACACCACACAATCAATCAAATGCAAAAGAAATTGAGGTTCAATCTTTCATAGATTTAGTAAACATCGGCATGGTGTTTAGAGCAGAAAAACTATTTGGCATGATGTTTTACAGAAGCAACACACTGTTAGCAAGAGTAACGAAACCACAATACATTACTTCCATATTTACTGGATTTGATACAGAGCACCACGAATCTTGTATACCAAGCAATGTACGCAAACCCATTATGTGAGCTGGGTTCCAGGTTCCCGGCAATTTGGAGGAAAATGCAGCCTACTGAGAACCCAAACACCTTAAGTTACAGTCAAGTCAGATGAACACCTTAAGTTAACTAGTTAAGGCAAGTCAGATGATCCACGAACCCAAACACCTCAGAGTTTGAGACAATAAGATAGCCAGGTGTCTGTAAGCATCAAGTGTGGATTATGAAGAGCTCAACCAAGATGCAACACCACTACTAAATTGAAACAAGGGTATAAAAAACAATTTTACACCCAATTTACAGCACCTCAAGCACTAGTCCTACTAATAATAACATACATTCTTAACCACGGTATTCAAGGCAGATAATCATGGGATCACAAGCACAATCTACTCGAGTTATTCCAGGTTCTCAACATGTGTACAAACCATTTTGTACAACACAGAAGTGGCCAATTGAAGAAGGCATGCATTAGACAAAAAATTGTGTCAAAGCATTAGTTTTAATCACAGGCAAATGAACATATGCAACTTCATCATATTGTTAGACTGCGACATATGATGAGACATGATGTCCACCCAGCAATAAAGATTATAGACTACCTAACAACCATAACATGTTGAGCTTACAGTAAAATGAACACAAAAAAGAACTTGGATTGCATAACATATACGTCAAGGTTAAAGCACTAGCTGCAGCGCAAGGTCTGTTAAATTGTATTAAAAAGCGACCCCATCTTTCTTAAGGACAAGATTTACGATATGAATTGGACTCCACCAAGATAAATATAGCGTGGCAATACATTAGAAGATATGCTAAATGTTTGATGTTAATATGTGTAGATTAAATTAAAGCACTTGGAAGACAGCACAAGCGAATTACCAATAAGAGGATTAGCAGAACCTATATAAGTTATGCCCAATTAGAAGAAAAAGGACAATAAAATATGAACAAGTGTCATATGTTATGAGAAAACAAAGCAAGGCTAAAACCATGTACACATAGGTTCTCTCCCAATCATGTAAAACTCAACAATTCAATTCAGTGAAGTGTAGAAAGTACCACAATAACGAGGATCGGCAAGAAGGCTCACGAAGGATATGTAAACATCATATGCTCTCTTTTTACCTTCCTGCTCTTCAATCAGGGAATAGGCTATCTGCAAATGAAAGTGATGATCGGAAGCTCCCTTTACAAATAAAATTATCTTACATGTAGCTGCTATAATAATTAACATATAGTATATCTCTGGGAAGGTAGAGGATCATGTAATGCTTTCAACCCTGTACAGGGTTACTGGTCCAAAGCTTATGATAATGGTTAAATTTGAAAGAAATTAACTGAGAAAGCAGCAGACACGGATTCATTCATATATTAGAAGGAAATTATGAGTGTTTTGCTTACAAAGTTATGCCACTATATCATAGTACATATGTACGGTGATTACCTGTGTATCCATCACATTATGTAATTTAATGCCAAACTGGAAATACAATGCCTGCAGCAGAATAAATTGTAAGTTTACCACTAGTCAGATACACAACTTTTGCAACGCTTATTTCAATACACCAAAAGAATATCACATCTCACAGTTAGGCACCTCACTGTCCCTTTTACAGTCATGGATAACTTTGGTGACATGATTGGACTCAAGTGCTGGTTTGCAAGCTTCAACTAGTTCTTTTCCACCCTCAATAGCATCGACCAAGTAAACAGCATCAGGAAATGCAATCTGAAAAATCAAACGAACCAACAAAAAACAGTCAGCCTTAACATCATTACAACAATGGTGACCGATCAGGCCAATGTTTTTTATCTATATCAGCAGAAATAGATGCATGTGCAACCAGTTCCAATAAAATAAGAGGGGTTAGGTACACTAAGTCTAGGTTCATCAAAAGGACTTGCGTGGGTAGATCATGGCACTATAAGGTAATGAAGCAGCATTTCAAGTAAGACCATTGTAATGTGGGGTCAAGTGAGGGCATAATAATTGTCCGATGTAGGACAAGGTTGTCTCATGACAGTTTATGATAGCCACAATTCATCCATGATGAAACAAAAGATTGCAGGAGTATAAAAATATTCCATGCCACGTGGGATTCAGTTCAGCTCACCTGCATGATACAGAGAGCACCATGGCGGCAAAGGTCAACACCTTCACAGTCAAATCCAATCACCAATTTCTTGGCAGCAGAGGGCTCAAGAAACTCGACTGGGAGTTGACTAGGTTTAGTGACAACATGAAAGGGCAGGGATGGCAATTCCGCGTTATTCCCTGCAAAAGAACACATCGAATTACAAGTAGAAACAAAATAGTTCCAGTTCATAGGTGCTTGCACACAAGCAAACACAATAAGTTCTGAATTTCTAACCAAGGTAACATAGTATTGGTTTAGCTAGATGCAGCCTAGTTTCCTCACCAATCAGGAAAAGAAACATTTTAAAACCACTGTGTTCAGCACAATCGCCTTAGTTCAGTATCTCATATACAAGAATATTGTTGGAATAAAAGCAAGGTCTAGCCTGATAGATCAATACAGGTATTGAACTCTAAAGGACAACTAGCGCACGAACCAAAGCAGAATCAAACAGAAAAGAAAAAACCACCGACCATGAATCCTTCCACATGCTACTATTGCCCAACTCTTTATTGAAACCATTGATCAATAGAGGCAAAATCCAGGCCTGCAAATCAACCTACAGGGAACGGAAGCTGCACGAGTAGCAGCTACAAGTCCCAACATTACCTGCCCTAAAACCCTAGCTAGGACTAAATCATGACGCGAAAACACGAACTAAAAGGGCGGGGTAAAGCAGAGATATAGCAAAGCGTAGCGATTAAACGTGAACTCCAAGAAACCCTAAGTTCGGGCGACGCGCACGCGCACGCACCGAGCGGAAGCAGCGCTACGCTCCGAGAGAGAGAGAGAGAGAGAGAGAGAGAGAGAGAGAGAGAGAGAGAGAGAGAGAACCTGCGGGGTCCTCGCCGTCGGCGGAGTTGGGGGGATGGGAGGCCATCCCTCGCCCCTCCCGATCGCTGACCGGGAGAGACAGGACGCGGACGCACCGGCAACGGAAGAGGGAATGAAGAAAGGGGACGGGGAATCGTCTGGCCCGGCGGCGTCAAGACTATACTAGTACTACTGGTAACTGCCCGTTGCTCCGTCCGACTGTTTCAGTACTGTGCAGGTTGGACTCTTTTTCTGGGCCTGAAGCCCTCAGCCAAATCTTGCCAAATGGGCTGGCCCGGCCTGTGTTATACGGGCCAGGCACGGCACGGCCCACCCAGGCATGCTATTTTTTTAAGGGTTAGGCATGCTTCCCAGGGAGCTCCTAGTCAGCACCTTTGGTGCCAACTGGGGGTTCCAGCGCCCGCACAACTACAGTCTTGGTGGTCGCTCAAAAAACAAAAAACTACAGTCTTAGTCCTGGCCCAAAAGCGGGGGCGCGTTTCGCTGGCTGCCTGGCTGGGGAGCTCCTAACCGGCGCCTTCAGCGGCGGTTTCAGCGCCCAGGCATGCTATTTTTTTAGGGTTAGGCATGCTTCCCAGGGAGCTCCTAGTCAGCGCATTTGGCGCCAACTGGGGTTCCAGCGCCCACACAACTACAGTCTTGGTGTTCGCTCAAAAAAACAAAAAACTACAGTCTTGGTCCTGGCCCAAAAGCGGGGGCGTGTTTCGCTGGCTGCCTGGTTGGGGAGCTCCTAACCGGCGCCTTCAGTGCCGGTTTCGCGTTCTGGCGCTCGAAGCGTCGCGCTACTGGGCCGGCCCAGGTGAGCTTCGACCATGACGCGAAAAAAATAAACATGAAGAAAAAGTACGAAAGCTGTGTATTGAACTCAAGACCACAGGTATTATTCTCCACTAACGCGACAACCAACAGACCAACCATGTTTTGTTGTTCTTTAACTAGGAAAACGTTCTACTTAACCGTTTTTAGTGAAACATTAACATAAATTTGAAAATTAGTTGAAAAGTTCATTGATTTTGAAAACGAGTTCAGCATTTTTTTAAAGTTCACAAAATTTAAAAAAATTCATCATTTTGAAAAAAGCTTCATCGGTTTTGAAAAAAAGTTCGTCAATTTTTAAAAAAAGTTCATGGAATTCGAAAAAAAAAGTTCATCAAAAATGAAAAAAGTTCATCAGATTTGAAAAAAGGTTCATCGTTTTGAAAAAAAAGTTCATCGAATTTGAAAAAAGTTCATCAATTTTGAAAAAAAATCATCAAATTTGGAAAAAGTTCATCAAAAATGAAAAAAGTTCATCGGATTTGAAAAAGGTTCATCAATTTAAAAAAATAGTTCATTGAATTTGAAAACAGTTCATCAAAAAAAAGTTCATTGGATTTGAAAAAAGTTCATCGATTTGAAAAAAAAGTTCATTGCATTTGAAAAAAGTTCATCGATTTGAAAAAAAAGTTCATCGACTTTGATTAAAGTTCGTTGAATTTGAAAAAAGTTTACGCGTTTAAGGAAAGAAAGAAAAGGAAATGAGAAAAGAAAAAGGAAAAAGGAACAAGAAAAAGAAACGTCCAGAAACTGACCAGCGAACAACATAGATAAAAATTAAAAGAAAGGAAAGAAGTTTACTAGCATAAGCGTCTCGTTATCCTGGTGGTCAGTGCGCTGCACTCTCGATCCAGCGATCCAGTGTTCGATCCTTGCCTCGCGTACGGTAATTTTTTGCTTCGATCATATTGTTGGGCCGACCCAGGGCAGCGAGGGGGTGTGCGCCTGTTTGCGCCGATGCCTGGAACGGGCGCAACGGTCGCCGTTTAGGAAATGCCGCATGGCTGGTCACTCGTCCGCCTGCCGCGTCTATCGTTCGCCTGATGCTGGCTAGTCCCAGTTGACCGGTCAATTGTTGACTTATGAAAAAATTGAAAAAAAATCATGAATTCAAAAAATGCATCAAATTTCAGAAAAAGTTCACAAAAAAATCGTTGAATTTGGAAATAGTTCATCGAATTTGAAAAAAGTTCGTCTAATTTGAGAAAAAGTTCATTGAATTTGAAAAAAAGTTCATCGGGTTTGAAAAAAGTTTATTGGGTTGGAAAAAAGTTCATTGAATTTGAAAAATAGTTCATCGAGTCTGAAAAAAAGTTCATTGAGTTTAAAAAAGTTCATCAATCTTGAAAAAGTTCATCGCATTTAAAAAAAAAGTTCATCAAGTCTGAAAAAAAGTTCATTGGATCTGAAAAAAGTTCATCGCATTTGAAAAAATGTTCATAAACTTGAAAAAGGTTCAAAAGAAAAGAAAAAAACACTAATAAGAAAAGGAAAAAAACACGCATTTAATAAAATGAAAAAGAAAAAAGAGATGATAAAAAAGAAAAAGAAAACCCGAATAAAACCGCCCCAGATATGACCAGCGAACTAGGAAAAAGCCGGCTTTGGAAGCTTCTAGGAGCTTCCCAAAATCGGTGGACTCCCGCAACTTAAGAAACAAATAAATGGAAACAAAAACTTCTCAATCATTGGTTGTTCGATGGTGTGGTGGTTATTGGCGTTCACTCTAGAGGAGTAGATCACGAGTTTGATATTCGGCTGGCGCACCTTTTTTTAAGCCTTTAAATTGAAAAATCGGGAGGTACATGGGCCGGCCTAGCTAACGTGGTTGCACGCACCGGTTTGCAGAAACAAATAGTAATCGGCGCCTGCAACGTCAAATAGGATTTGCCTACTTTCCACGCGAGCTGCCCTCACTGCCCAGGCATGACCCCCTTCTGTTGGAATATTAGCGTGGGCCTAGGGCCCATCTAACTATTTTAGAAAATCTTTAAAGGCCCATGTGGGTTATATGGCACTAGGTGTGGTGAGAAGTTTAGCCTCATACCGCTAGTTGGAGAGGGGTTGGACTCTCTTATAAAGGATTCTTTTTCACATGGTATTGGAGCTTGAGAAGAGAAGTGGTTTTCGCGCGCACCTCCTCCGCCGCCACGCCGCGGCTTGCGGGAATGGGTCGTGCCGAGCTCACGCATGTGTGCTTATTTATGCCGCGGGTGTCAAGTCGCTTTTATCTCATAACTTTGAGATGAAGGACCTTGGGGCGGCTGATGTTATCTTGAATATCAAGCTACTGAGAGATGAAGAGGGTGGGATTACGCTTCTACAATCTCATTATGTTGAGAAGGTCTTGAGTCGTTTTGGATATTCGATCTGCAAACCATCTCAAACACCATATGATCCTAGTGTGTTGATTCAAATGTTTGAAGGCACAGCTAAAAATCAATTGAGATACTCTCAAATTGGTTCACTCGTGTATCTAGTGAGCGCGACGAGGCCTGACATTGCATTTGCTGTGAGCAAATTGAGCCGGTTTGTTTTCAAGCTGGGTGATGTACATTGGCATGCTATTGAAAGAATTATGCTACTGAAAGAACTATGGACTTCACTATACCGGATAACCGTCGGCACTTGAAGGGAATAGTGATGTGAATAGGATCTCTCATGCTGATGAGATGAAGGCCACAACTAGGTATATGTTTACTCTTGGAGGTGGTGTTGTTTCCTGAAAGTTTGTTTGGGATTCACGAGGCCTCATGACTAAGTCCTTTCACGAGGACATCTACCGTGAAAAAACCACAACAACACACGAGGCTATACATAAAACTGTGTGGGATGTACATACGAACAAAAATGTTTGGCTGGGATTCACTGTGCGGGATGTGCATTCAAACGAAAACATTCCTGTGGGATTCATTGTGTGGGATGTGCAGACGAACGAAAGTGTTTGTCTGGGATTCACTGTGTGGGATATACATACGAAGGGAAGCGTTTGTCTGGGATTCACTGCGTGGGATATACATACGAATGGAAACATTTCTCTGGGTTTCAATGTGTGGGATGTACTTACGACGGAAACGATTGGGCTTGTATAATTGTATGCGATGGCTACCCCGATCGCACACGAGCTCGTTTTGCCTATCGTGTGTGACCGGAGGGCCTATCCCCGAAGTTTTCTTGGTCATGTGGAAAGGACCCCATATCGCCCACACTCACTAGACGACGGTTTAAAATACCATCGTGGAAAGGGGTTAAAAACCCTTTATATAGTAGCTCGTTGTACGCCTGTACCAGTGAGATTTGGATAAACTACCTTATATCTTTATTTCCCTTGTTGTCTTTGGATCTTGATGCACCTCTTGCATTGCTTGGATTTGATGAGTACTTGGAGTGAATTTTGTCCATTAGAGTGTTTTCCCCTTTGATTTCTCCACATTTTCCCCTCGTATTCTTCGTGTTTCTCCTCGAATTCACCTCAATTCGTGAACATCTGGCCACCTAGGGTTTTTCCCTACATCAACTTTTGATGTGCAAAGTGTTGGGAAACGTAGCATGCAATTTCAAAAAAAATCGTACGCTCACGCAAGATCTATCTAGGTGATGCATAGCAACGAGAGGGGGAGAGTGTGTGTCTACGTACCCTCGTAGACCGAAAGCGGAAGCGTTTGACAACGCGGTTGATGTAGTCAAACTTCTTCTAGCTCCGACCGATCAAGAACCAAATATACGGCACCTCCGAGTTCTGCACACATTCAGCGCGATGACGTTCCTCGCCTTCTTGATCTAGCAAGGTGTCAAGGAAGTAGATGAGTTCTGTCAACATGACGGTGTGGTGACGGTGATGGTGAAGTGATCTGCGCAGGGCTTCGCCTAAGCACGGCGAGAATATGACCGGGGTGTAAACTGTGGAAGGGAGCGTCGCACATGGCTAACAATTGATGTTGTGTACTTGTGAGGCGTCCCCTCCCCACATATATATATGTGGGAGGGGAGGAGAGGCGGCAAGGGGCACCCTAGGGTTGGCCGCCGCCCCCTAGGGGGCCTGCCTTGCCCTGCGCCCCCCCCTTTCCATGTATGCATGAAGGGGAAGGAAAGAGGGGTGAGGAAAGGAAGTGGGAATCCTAATCCACACTTTCCTTTCCCTTCCCCCCTTTCCTTCTCCTCCTCCTATAGCCTTATAGGGTGCACCAGCCCCATGTGGGCTGGTATGTTCCTTCACAAGGCCCATATGGCCCATAGGATTGTCGGGGGTATCGAAACATCTTCCGGTGACCCGATAAGTACCTGATACCCTTCGGAATACTTCCAGTGTCCGAATAGCATCGTCCTGTATATCAATCATTACCACTCGACCATCTCGATACTCCTTGTCATGTCCGTGATCTTATCTGGGACTCCGAACAACATTCGGTCACCAAATCACATAACTCCTATAATACCATATGGTCATCGAACGTTAAGCGTGTGGACCCTACATGTTCGAGAACTATGTAGACATTACCAGGACACCTCTTCGGTTAATAAGCAATAGCGGAACCTAGATGCCCATATTGGCTCCTACATATTCTACGAAGATCTTTATCGGTCGAACCGTTATGACAACATACGTAATTCCCTTTGTCCATCGGTATGTTACTTGCCCGAGATTCGATCGTCGGTATCCGCATAGCTAGTTCAATCTCGTTACCAGCAAATCTCTTTACTCGTTTCATAATACATCATCTTGTAACTAACTCGTTAGTCACTTTGCTTGCAAGGCTTCTTATGATGTGCATTACTGAGAGGGCCCAGAGATACCTCTCTAATACTCGGAGTGACAAATCCTAATCTCGATCTATGCCAACTCAACAAACACCTTCGGAGATACATGTAGAGCATATTTATAATCACCCTGTTATGTTGTGATGTTTGATAGCACACAAGGTATTCCTCCGGTATCTGGGAGTTGCATAATCTCATAGTCGAAGGAATGTGTATTTGACATGAAGAAAGCAATAACAATAAAACTGAACGATCAATATGCTAAGCTAATGGATGGGTCTTGTCCATCACATCATTCTCCTAATGATGTGATCTCGTTCATCAAATGACAACACATGTCTATGGTTAGGAAACCTAACCATCTTTGATTAACGAGCTAGTCTAGTAGAGGCTTACTAGGGACACGCTGTTTTGTCTATGTATCCACACATGTATCAAGTTTCCGGTTTATACAATTCTAGCATGAATAATAAACATTTATCATGATATAAGGAAATATAAAATAACAACTTTATTATTGCCTCTAGGGCATATTTCCTTCAGTCTCCCACTTGCACTAGAGTCAATAATCTAGTTCACATCGTCATGTGATTTAACACCAATAGTTCATATCGCCATGTGACCAACACCCAAAGGGTTTACTAGAGTCAATAATCTAGTTCACATCGCTATGTGATTAACACCCAAAGAGTACTAAGGTGTGATCATGTTTTGCTTGTGAGAGAAGTTTAGTCAACGGGTCTGCCACATTCAGATCCGTATGTATTTTGCAAATTTCTATGTCTACAATGCTCTGCATGGAGCTACTCTAGATACTTGCTCCTACGTTCAATACATATCTAGATTGAGACTTAGAGTCATCTAGATCAATGTCAAAGCTGGCATCGACGTAACTCTTTACAACGAATTCTTTATCACCTCCATAACTGAGAAACATTTCCTTTGTCCTCTTTAAGGTAACTAAGGATAATTTTGACCGCTGTCTAGTGATCTAGCCCTGGATCACTATTGTCCCCCCCCCCTTGACAAACTCATGGCAAGGTACACAATAGGTTTGGTACATAACATGGCATACTTTATAGAACCTATGGCTGAGGCATAGGGAATGACTTTCATTCCCTCTTTATCTTCTGCCGTGGTCGGGTTTTGAGTCTTTACTCAACTTCACACCTTACAATACAGGCAAGGAATCCTTCTTTGACTGATCCATTTTAACTCCTTCAGAATCTTGTCAAGGTATGTACTCATTCAAAATCTTATCAAACGTATTGATCTATCTCTATAGAACTTGATGCCTAATATGCACTACTGCAGGATGCTACTAACGCGACACTACGATCAGAGACCCTTCAACGAAACTGTGTGTGATGCCATAATCACAAACGGTGGTGTAAAAAACCATCAAAAAAGGTGCAAAACGTTTGCGATGGAGGATGCATCAAACACGGTTCAGATTTTAGTTGCGTGTGTGATTGAGGGCATAGGGTTCAATTCAATTAACCATTTGCGATGAGGAGGAACAAAAGAAACGGGCAGCCAGATGAAGGTGTGTGCTATGTACAGCATACGGTTCACTCGGATAAATTGTTTGTGATTAGGCAACACAAAAGAAACGGTCAGCCAGATCAAAGGTGTGTGCGATATACGATATGCGGTTCACTCGGATGAACTGTTTGCGTTGAGACATGAGAACAGAAATGGTTCAAATGAACAAGATGTGTGTGATACGAGGCAAACAGGTCTATAGTCGGAAACGTGTGCGAAGACCGATAACAACACAGACGATTACTGCTAACAAGCCGTGTGTGTTGTGAGCAAACGATTGCTGGTATACAATTGTGAGTGATTGATGAAAACATCACTGACGGGTTCCATTGTTTAGTCCGTGTGCGATGTGATTTTCTTTGTCCGCACAACATATACGATCTATCTACAAAGCATCAACATATATACTTAAAATGAGAGCATTGCATAAAATTAAGCATACAATTACACAAGTGACTACACACATAACATTTCCACACACCAAAGAAAGCAATTACATGCATACTAAAGTAGGAGAAACGAGGATCTAATCTTCTACTTATTGTTGCGATGATGCTTGCCATTGCTCTGCTTCCAGCTGGATCCCTGGTAGTTTGGGGAAGGAGGCACTTCCTCATGTCAACGATCTGCTTGTACATGTCGTAGCTCATGTACGCCTCCTTGGCCGCGTACACGACGTGAGCTTTTTTGAGTTTCTCCATCCAGGCTGAGTGCCAGGCATGCTTGTCCTTGTTGCACGAATCCTTCATGTCTCTGTAGTAGGGGTCAATGATGGCCTCGGCGAGGTGAGCCAGTGAGTCTTTCTGATGCTCCTTGCTGCCCCAGATCTTGTATTGGCCCTGGATGTCGATAAGATTCTGGCAGGCGATGCCCGAATTCTCGAGCGCCTTTACATCGTTGGTGATGTCCACCGTAGTGAACATGTAGTGGGGGTTGTTGAAAAACCTGGCGAAACGCTCGCAAGGCCTTGTGGCCAGGCAATAGTGGTAGACAAGGACATGGTGGCGCACGCATGTCTGGGTGACGGCGACCTTGGGACGAGACCCGGCACGAGCGCGGGTGTACTCGAGGTCGAACCCGGCCACCTTGTACTTCTCCGTGGCAAGCGACAACTCCATGATGTGGATGGAGTGCTCCACCCAGACCGGGTCGTTGGTGTACACCACCGAGAGGTCCATGAACCTTCTGTGGGTGTCCACCACGGCACGCATGGTGAACTGCTACTCATCGTCGGCAGCCGCTCGGAGCGCCATTGGAGTCACGCAGGATATGCTCTAAGAATTTCTCGTGGTGGGTGTGCTTCTTGCAATGGTGGGACGCGATCGAAAGGTTGAAGAGACGCAAGGGTAGGTTAAAATGGCCGCTGTAATAAATGGGGGTCGGCCGACCTGTAATCGTCACGTCTTGTCACGATGTTCATAGCGGAGGATTCCAGTGCACGCTTGACAACACCGCACTGCACGCGTGGGCTCGAAGAGGCGCCAAATGCATCGTCGGTGAGCCTGTTCCTGCGCTACCGCGCTGTTTACCATGCAAGCTTCCCGCCCGACTAGTTTGGCCACGTGTCGGCTAGAAGAGGGACAAATTGTGGGCGTTTATTGGCAAAAAGCTTTGTAAAAACAAAGTGTGTGGAATGACTTTGGTCATAAGTTTACCCTTGGGTGATGAGGTCAAAGTTACACAGAAGGGTGATGATGGACACTCGAGTGCGATAATTAATTCTGCACTCTACAGTGCACACGATGGAAGAAACCAACTATGTGCAATAATGTCGGAGATCGCAGTCGAGTTAGCTATACAGATCGTGTGCTATGAGATCAACAAGGTAAACTGATTCGAGAATGGTTAATAAAATCTAAGACCATTGCATATTAAGGTCAAAATAGTGCTAGCAATATACGAGTCTCATACGATGCCATTTCAACGATTGTACCACAAAAGTTCGAAATGTTACAAGGTTCAAATTCCAGAGTTATATGGCTCAAATTCAAAGATTACAAGGTTCAAACTGATATTAGAAATGAAATTCAGCTCATCAGCTGCAAACGCTCGCGCTGATCCGCTGAACATGGATATCAAAGAGGTTCAAACTAATATCACTGCTTCTAAGTCTGGCTTCAAAACCTCACAATTTTTGCAAAGGGGTCAGCCACTAAGAAGTCATGTATGGGGTTGACACGATGACTTCCAATTACTCTCTAATCTGAAGTTCCAAAATGAAATTCAGCATTTTTGGAGCCTACTCCATTCTACCGCAGGCGCCGGTGCTGATCAACAAACCATTCATTTTTGCGAAATAAATATAGGGCAAACCCCATTTCCTTCAGCACCCTTGCTCTGAGAACAAAGAACCTGGCGAATATAATCTCCGGTAAGGTCCCTCGGTAGGAGTTCAAAGTAATTTCTGAGAGATGCAGATCTAGGCATTCGACGTGATTGTTATTTTGTATCACATTATCCACCACTGGGCCTAATCTTATCTGCAAAAGAAGAAAACGTGTTAGTGCCTACATGCAGTTTTGAACATTACTACGTGCCTAGCTATTTGGTTTGCAGGATTTGTAAAATGCACTAACATGCCATCTTCGATCTGACATGATTAACATGGGCATTTGATTACATTCTAGAAAAAAACGTAGCCTTCTTCACAAGAGGTCGGAGTGGATGAAAAGTTCCCTAAGAAAACTAGTATAGATGAATCCAAAGGAGAAATGCTTATTGATTGTAACCATATGGATCAAGCAACCAATATGGGGGGGGGCATGTATGTACAGAAATCATCCAAAAGAACCTCCAGAAATTGTAGTACATTGTCATTGTAAACTTGGAAAAAGGCGTCACAAATTGAACCCCCTTATGGTTAACATTTATCAGGAAAGGAACATTACCTCGATATATAGCTTCTCTAGGCACGGAAAGCATCTCAGGAAACTGACAACTTGCTCCAGGGGCCCGATAGATTCTAGTGCCAAGACCTTCACTGTGCACAGTTTTGGGGTCAAGCTTGTCGCCATTTTCTGGATGACAGACGAACAAACATCTTCAAAATTAGAAATAATGTTAATTTGTAGAAGGAGAGGTAGAAGGCGGCTATTGTACCTGAACGGGTGTGGATCCAATAACAAGTTCGGAGCATTTGTCATACGAGTAGCCCACCACTGTCAATTTTGGCGCAGCAATGACATTGATTCTTGTTGGGCCTTCTTGATCAACTACAAGTAATCTCTCAAGTGCGGGTGTGTCCTGGATGACCATACTGTGGTACACATCTTGTGATGTCTTCCTGCCGCACCAGCAACACACATAAATAGTCCGAAGAGTCATGGAGGTGATGTGGAAGGTACTCAACCCATTGATCGCCTGAAGACGAAGGTACTCGAGTGTAGTACAGCCATGGAGCAGGCGCTCCATGTCACCCTTTGAGAGGCAAATGCGACGAGCTCGAGGTGCTTCAGTCGTGGTAGAATAAGAGCGGGCGCGTCATTAAGGGGTGGGAAATGGTAGTTCCTGAACTTGGCGACGCGCAGCGTGGGTGCAAGGTGGAGTGCGGACGTTGGTAGCAACTGCATATGCCCATCATCAAAAGTGAGCTCCTCGAGCTGATCTAGGGAGGGGGGTCGGAACCAGTCGTCAAGCTTGGCTCGGTCCTTGCCGTTGGAACGGAACTTGCCCATTCTAAGGCCTTTGGTTGGGCGAAGGTGACTGCCGAGGATCTTGGAGAACACATCCAAGCTTTTGGGATAGCCATGGCAGAGCTCGTTGGTGTCGATGAGGTCGAGAGGGCTAGAGTTCCATAGGGGACGCCGCCGCCGGGAAAGGAGGGTTGTCCGCGCCCCATATTTGATTGGGAGGAGGGAGATGATGACTCTCAACATATCATCGGGGAGGTTGCTGATTGAGTCTAGGCCTGCTGGAGTCGCTTGCGGTTCTAGCTCGCCCCGCCTCCGCTTGTTGGCAGCCCCGTTCTCCACCTGTGGAGTCTCCTTATCAGCGACTCTTTCTGATAGAAATGGGAGTACAGGGAATATTTAGTTAAAAGAGGGCAATAGAAAAGTGTATTGGTAACTAGAAGTTATTAGGTAGGAATATAGTAAGAAAAGGGAATAACAATTGGTTGCTTAAATACTACACAATTCATTTGACATTGCGGGGTAAGTCAACATATGCAGATAGTTGAAAAGAAAACTTACTTCGAACAAAGTCTGGACGGATGATGTTGTCAAGGAAGTTAGCATATATCTCATGACCAGGCCCTTTTATGTGCAGTGCAATTTTAGTGCCAGCTTTCAGTACATAAAACTTTGCAATTTCATTCCAAAAGCCAGTGCAAAAATAGGAGTCACCATGTTCATCAAGTCTTACAGTAGCAACGATTGTAAATCCATGGTTTGTGTGCAGTATGACATCCGTGGAGCCTTGATGTATGTAAAGGGAAAAATTGTGCACTACATAATATGTTGCATAGCGAGGGATGTTCTGCAGAAAATGGTAGGATTGTTAAAGAAAATATGGTAACATGCAAATAGGGGGCCAAATTGAAAGAACTATACAACAGTTGAAATCAAAGGACAAAAATCTATAATTAAACAAATAGGCTAAACATGATTGAAAGAACATGCGGTGCCCCCATGTTTGGTTTTGGTAATTGATGACAATCTTTGTGGACTAATGGTTGCCTTGAGTTATATTTGAAGGTTTTGTCCATAGGCTTTTCTTGGAGTACATTTGTTGGTTTCAAGGAGAGTTTGTTGTGACTAAGGTGCTATTCAAGGAATTACCTAAAGATTGGTCTTGTGAGAGGTTGATCAAGACTAAGTAAAAGAGTGAATCAAGTTGATCAACACACAAATCATAGAAGATGTACCGAGAGGGATCAAGCGATCCCATGGTATGGTAGGCATTGTCAATTACGCTTTGTGTACTAACCCGTGATCTTCGTGAGCATTCTTTGTGGGGTTAGGTTGCGGTGTGCAAATTCAAGTGAAGCATCACGAAGAGATCAAATGCTTGAAGCTTGCCATCCATTGTGGTGACAATGGACTTGTGAAGATGTGCAGAAGAGTGGCTCACCATAGTGGAGTATGGGGGAGCAATCAACTAGTCTTCATCGAGCCAACGCAATCAAGAAAGGTGGTCCAACTTGAGGGAGTCAAGATCGTCATCATCTAGCTCAAGTGGACCATGTGCAAGGCAAAGGTTTGCCCTTGATAGGTTTTCTATTTTACCGGTCTCATGATGGTAGTTGGGAGACCGGGTTATAGGATCGATTGTCGTACTATCAAGGGGGGCTCTCGATGAGTAGCTTGATCGTATCATCCGTAGAGAGCTCAAACCATTGCATCCTTACTTCATCTTTCTCGGTTCTTGTTTGGTTCTCTTTGTGAGTCTTAGAGCTTATGGTCATCTTGATGACAAGCTTGAATTCATCAAAAACGGAGTTCGCATGCATCTTCTATGATGTTTTCGGTGTTGGAGGTTTTACCGGTCTTATCCGAGGAAGGGTTCTCACCATTTTATTATGGTCCTTTTCTCATTTGCTTATTATTTATATTTCTATCAATATTGTGTTAACCCATGTCGTTAGCTTTCCAACAAACTTGGTTTCATTGAATTCGGAGTCCGTTTGTAGAAGTTGTGGCTGTTTTGGTAAAGGCTGCAGCGGTACTACCGCGGCTAGAGCGGATGTAAATTTTTACTACCACTCCAGAGCGGTACTACCGCGGCTCCTGAGCGGTAGTACCGCTCTGGACCAAAATCTCGTGTTTTGCTCAGCGGAGGTAGGCACGGAAGTATTTTTTTAGTACCGCTCGCAAGCAGTAGTACCGCTACCATTTGTGGTAGTACCGCTATCCCTAGCGGTAGTACCGTGAGGTCTAGCGGTAGTACCGTGAGGATGAGCGGTAGTACCGCTCCGGCGGTTCTACTGGCCTTTTGCCTCCTCACGGTTGTTTTTCAAAGGGGTACTACTGCCCTAGCGGTAGTACCGCTCCTTGGAGCGGTAGTACCGCTCTGTGCGGGCTGTGAGCATAACGGTTGGATTTTTCCCCACCTATAAAAGGGGGGTCTTCTTCCCCAATGAACCTTATCCTTTGAGCTCGTGTTCTTCCCCCATTGTTGACCTTCTTTGAGCTTGCTAACTCTCAATCCCTCCATGGATTCTTGCTAGTTTTTGAGGGAAAAGAGAGAGGAAATCTAGATCCACATTTCCACCAATCACTTTCTCCTCTATGTGAGGGGAACCCCTTGGATCTAGATCTTGGAGTTCTTGGTGTTCTCCTTCTTGTTCTTCCTCTCATTTTCCTCCCTTGCATTAGTTGCTTCGGTGGGATTTGATAGAGAAGGACTTGGGCACTCCGTGTGCTCTTGCCATTGCATTTGGTGCATCGGTTTGAGTTCTCCACGTGATACGTGGAAGTTACAAGTTGAGAAGCTTATTACTCTTGGGTTCTTGGTACCCTTGAGCTTGTTCCTCTTGGGTGCTTGGGCGCCCTAGACGGTTGGTGGTGTTTGGAGCTCAATCATTGTGGTGTAAAGCTCCGGGCAAGCGTCGGGGTCTCCAATTAGGTTGTGGAGATCGCCCCGAGCAATTTGACGGGTTTCGGTGACCGCCCCCAAGGGTTGCCAAAGTGTACGGGTTTCGGTGACCGCCCCCAAGGGTTGTCATTTGTATGGGTTCGGTGACCGCCCTCAAGGGTCCCTTAGTGGAATCACGGCATCTTGCATTGTGCGAGGGCGTGAGGAGATTACGGTGGCCCTAGTGGCTTCTTGGGGAGCATTGTGCCTCCACACCGCTCCAAACGGAAATTAGCATCCGCAAGGGTGTGAACTTCGGGATACATCGTCGTCTCCGCATGCCTTGGTTATCTCTTACCCGAGCCCTTTACTTATGCACTTTACTTTGTGATAGCCATATTGTTCTTGGTCATATATCTTGCTATCTCATAGTTGCTTATCTTGCTTAGCATAAGTTGTTGGTGCACATAGGTGAGCCTAGTTGTTTTAGGTTTTGTGCTTGCCAAATTAACCGCTAGGTTTATTCCGCATTTGTTCAAGCCTAAACCGTAATTATTTTAAAACGCCTATTCACCCGCCCCCTCTAGGCGACATCCACGATCTTTCAATGATGTCATGGAAAAATGAGAGTAATCGAAAGAGCAATACATCATTAATTTGCCTAATATAGAAAGAAGAGGGGGGAAATCCCCTTTGACGTATATGGTGCATGTGGCACCTTTTATCCAAATGTAGCAATATTTAGAATATGTTCAGGAAAGTAGGCCATGCTAACCGATTTAGGGTGAGATTGAACATACCGCGCGCGTGCTCAAGTTATCTAGTATGGAGAGATGGAATCTCTGGCGGCGATCACAAAGTCTTGTAGTGTCGGCACACTGTACATTCTATGAATGAAAGAAAACCCTCAAATCAGCTCGAATAAAAATGAATTCATGGCGATTTCCGCCGGGTGATTAAAGGAGGCAGATGAACTGGGATAAGATATGAGATAATATCTCGTTAAACTAGTTACCTTGTCGTCCATGAGAAAGAACCCTCAGCACGGCAGATTCCCCAACCGAGCAGAACTGGGTCGACCGCGAGCAGCGTCGAGAAAGTCAATGGCGATAGGCGGCGGCAAGCGGAAGTGGTGAAATGCGATGGGCTTTGCCGGCAGCCTGGCGGCGGCAGGCGTTGAGCTAAGTGTTTACCGCCGTGATAGGAGGTGCCATGGCATAGACACGGAGGAGCTTGTGCATGTGTGAATGGGGAACGTACCAGAGGTGCCGAGGGGGGGGGCGGGCTGGGTGAGGGTTTTTGTGACGTGGGGATGATGAGGGTTTTCTTTTTTTCTTTTTTGAATTGGGTGGTGAGGGTTTTCTGTCCCACAAAGAATTTTGGGGGTGACGGTTTGCTAGAGCGAACCGTGTGTGATTGACGCGGCAGGCAAAATGAAAGTCATTGCACACGGTTCCAATTTTGGAAACCGTGTGTGATTGACGTACTACCTTTGTCCTGGTTTATTGGTCCCTCGTTGTAATTTTTATCAAAATTTGGCGAAATATTTAACATACTCAGACATAGATAATAAGCGTACACGTAGATAAGCATAGTTCAACCATAAGTAGTACATAGTTCAACAGTATTAAGCACACTCAAGCGTACATATATAGTTTCCATCCATCCAACATCTCATCTCATAGGCCGGCACGATACTGAAGCTTCTCCCGGTACTCGGCGTACGCGCTGTGCGCCACCCTGCGAGAATACTTCTGCTTGAAGGAGCCAACGACCCGTCCTCTGATACGTCTCCAACATATCTATAATTTTTGATTGCTCCATGTTATATTATCTACTGTTTTGGACATTACTGGGCTTTATTATCCACTTTCATATTTTTTTGGGACTAACCTATTAACCGGAGGCCCAGCCCAGAATTGCTGTTTTTTGCCTGTTTTAGGGTTTCGAAGAAAAGAAATATCAAACGGAGTCCAAACGGAATGAAACCTTTGGGAACGTGATTTTCTCAACGAACAAGACCCAGGAGACTTGGACCCTACGTCAAGACACAAAAGAGGAGGCTACGACCAAACGATCAGATACGGAGCCAAAACCCTAATTCCACCCCTGTAACTTTCTGTATCCACGAGATCTCATCTTGGGGCCTGTTCCGGAGCTCCGCCGGAGGGGGCATCGATCACGGAGGGCTTCTACATCAACACCATAGCCCCTCCGATGAAGTGTGAGTAGTTCACCTCAGACCTACGGGTCCATAGTTAGTAGCTAGATGGCCTCTTCTCTCTTTTTTGATCTCAATACAATGTTCTACCCCTCTCTTGTGGAACTATTCGCCGTAATCTTCTTTTTGCGGTGTGTGTTGTTGAGACTGATGAATCGTGGGTTTATGATCAAGTCTATCTATGAACAATATTTGAATCTTCTCTGAATTCTTTTATGTATGATTGGTTATCTTTGCAAGTCTCTTCAAATTATCAGTTTGGTTTGGCCTACTAGATTGATCTTTCTTGCAATGGGAGAAGTGCTTAGCTTTGAGTTCAATCTTGCGGTGTCCTTTCCCAGTGACAGTAGGGGCAGCAAGGCACGTATTGTATTGTTGCCATCGAGGATAACAAGATGGGGTTTTCATCATATTGCATGAGTTTATCCCTCTACATCATGTCATCTTGCTTAAGGCGTTACTCTGTTTTCATTAACTTAATACTCTAGATGCATGCTGGATAGCGGTCGATGAGTGGAGTAATAGTAGTAGATGCAGGCAGGAGTCAGTCTACTTGTCTCAGACGTGATGCCTATATACATGATCATACCTAGGTATTCTCATAACTATGCTCAATTCTGTCAATTTCTCAACAGTAATTTGTTCACCCACCGTAGAATACTTATGCTCTCGAGAGAAGCCACTAGTGAAACCTATGGCCCCCGGGTCTATCTTCATCATATTAATCTCCCAATAGTTAGTTATTTCCTTTGCTTTTACTTTGCTTTTATTTTACTTTGCATCTTTATCATAAAAATACCAAAAATATTATCTTATCATATTTATCAGATCTCACTCTCGTAAGTGGCCGTGTAGGGATTGACAACCCCTTATCGCGTTGGTCGCGAGGATTTATTTGTTTTGTGCAGGTACGAGGGACTGGCGCATAGCCTCCTACTGGATTGATACCTTGGTTCCCAAAAACTGAGGGAAATACTTACGCTACTTTGCTGCATCATCCCTTCCTCTTCGGGGAAAACCAACGCAGTGCTCAAGAGGTAGCAAGAAGGATTACTGGCGCCGTTGCCGGGGAGGTCTACGCAAAAGTCAATATACCAAGTACCCATCACATACCCTTATCTCCCACATTACATTATTTGCCCTTTGCCTCTCGTTTTCCTCTCCCCCACTTCACCCTTGCCATTTTATTCGCCCTCTCTCTATCCTCCCTCTCTTTCTCTGTTTGCCTCTTTTTGCCCGCTTGCTTTTTGTTTGCTTGTGTGTTAGTTTGCTTGCTTGTCACGATGGCTCAAGATAACACTAAATTGTGTGACTTCGCAAATACCAACAATAATGATTTTATTAGCACTCCGATTGCTCCTCTTACCGATGCTGAATCTTGTGAAATTAATACTGCTTTGCTGAATCTTGTCATGAAAGATCCTTTTCCGGCCTTCCTAGTGAAGATGCCGCTACCCATCTAAATAGCTTCGTTGATTTATGTGATATGCAAAAGAAGAAAGATGTGGATAATGATATTGTTAAATTGAAGCTATTCCCTTTTTCTCTTAGATCGTGCTAAAGCTTGGTTTTCGTCTTTGCCTAAAAATAGTATTGATTCATGGAACAAGTGCAAAGATGCTTTTATCTTTAAGTATTTTCCTCCCGCTAAGATCATCTCTCTTAGAAACGATATTATGAATTTTAAGCAACTTGATCATGAACATGTTGCACAAGCTTGGGAGAGAATGAAACTAATGATACGTAATTGCCCTACTCATGGTTTAAATTTGTGGATGATTATACAAAAAATTTATGCCGGATTGAATTTTGCTTCTAGAAATCTTTTAGACTCGGCTGCGGGAGGCACTTTTATGGAAATCACTGTAGGAGAAGCTACTAAACTCCTAGATAATATTATGGTTAATTATTCTCAATGACATACTGAAAGATCTACTAATAAAAAGGTGCATGCGATAGAAGAAATTAATGTTTTGAGTGGAAAGATGGATGAACTTATGAAATTATTTGCTAGTAAGAGTGTTTCTTCTGATCCTAATGATATGCCCTTGTCTACTTTGATTGAGAATAATAATGAATCTATGGATGTGAATTTTGTTGGTAGGAACAATTTTGGTAACAACGCGTATAGAGGAAATTTTATTCCTAGGCCTTATCCTAGTAATCCCTCTAATAATTATGGTAATTCCTACAACAATTCTTATGGAAATTATAATAAGATGCCCTCTGATTTTGAATCTAATATTAAAGAATTTATTACTTCGCAAAAGAATTTCAATGCTTTGATTGAATAAAAATTACTTAAGATTGATGAGTTGGCTAGGAATGTTGATAGAATTTCTCTTGATGTTGATTCTTTGAAACTTAGATCTATTCCACCTAAGCATGATATCAATGAGTCTCTCAAAGCCATGAGAATTTCCATTGATGAGTGCAAAGAAAGAACCGCTAGGATGCGTGCTAAGAAAGATGCCTTTATAAGAGCGTGTTCTTCTAGTTCCTATGAAAATAAAGATGAAGATCTAAAAGTTATTGATGTGTCCCCTATTAAATCTTTGTTTTGCAATATGAATCTTGATAATGATGGGACTGAATATGATCCACCTTTACCTAGAAGGCGTTCCAAGAATTCGGAATTTTTTGATCTTGATGCTAAAATTGATAAAAGTGGGATTGAAGAAATTAAAACCCTAGATGTTGCTAAACCCACTATTATGGATTTCAAGGAATTTCACTATGAAAATTGCTCTTTTATTGATTGTATTTCCTTGTTACAATCCGTGCTAAATTCTCCTCGCGCTTATAGTCAAAATAAAGCGTTTACTAAACATATCATTAATGCTTTGATGCAATCTTATGAGGAAAAACTTGAATTGGAAGTTCCAATCCCTAGAAAACTCTATGATGAATGGGAAACAACTATTAAAATTAAAATTAAAGATCATGAATGCTATGCTTATGTGATTTGGGTGCTAGTGTTTCCATGATTTCAAAGACTTTGTGTGATTTGTTAGGTTTCCGTGATTTTGATGATTGCTCTCTAAACTTGCACCTTGCGGATTCCACTATCAAGAAACCTATGGGAGAATTAATGATTTTATTATTGTTGCAAATAGGAATTATGTGCCCGTAGATTTTATTGTTCTTGACATAGATTACAATCCTTCATGTCCTATTATTCTTGGTAGACCTTTCCTTAGAACGATTGGTGCAATTATTAATATGATAGAAGGAAATATTATATTCCAATTTCCATTAAGGAAAGACATGGAACACTTTCCTAGAAAGAAAATTAAATTACCTTATGAATCTATTATGAGAGCCACTTATGGATTGCCTACCAAAGATGGCAATACCTAGATCTATCCTTGTTTGTTATGCCTAGCTAGGGGCGTTAAACAATAGTGCTTGTTGGGAGGCAACCCAATTTTATTTTTATAACTTGCCTTTTGCTCCTGTTTAGTAATAAATAATTTATGTAGCCTCTGTTTTGGTTGTGTTTTTTTGTGTTTAATTAGTGTTTGTGCCAAGTAGAACCGTTGGGAAGACTCGGGGAAAGTCTTGTTACACTTGCTGTAAAAAAATAGAAACTTTAGCGCTCACGAGAACTGCTGCCATTTTTATTTGAAAAGTGTTATTTAGTTAATTATTTTTGCAGATGATTAATAGATAAATTCCTCACGTCCAGCAATTTATTTTAGAATTTTTGGGGTTCCAGACCTGGCGCTAGCTACAGATTACTACAGACTGTTCTGTTTTTGACAGATTCTGTTTTTCATGTGTTGTTTGCTTATTTTGATGAATCCATGGCTAGTAAAATAGTTTATAAACCATAGAGAAGTTGGAATACAGTAGATTTAACACCAATATAAATAAAGAATGAGTTCATTACAGTAGCTTGAAGTGGTCTTTTGTTTTCTTTCGCTAACGGAGCTCACGAGATTTTCTACTTTGAGTTTTGTGTTATGAAGTTTTCAACTTTTGGGTAAAGACTTGATGGATTATGGAACAAGGAGTGGAAAGAGACTAAGCTTGGGGATGCATGGATTTCTGATCCATTTAAATCGAGGGAATTCACATGGTGATTCTCTTTATAACATATCCTCCCAATATATTAGGGAGCTATATTAAATATTTCATTAATTTGGAATTAACCATAACACACTTGCAAAATATCCCAATGCCTTTGTTATCTTAATTCTTGGTCTTCAACCTTGCCATATATTCTTTCATCATATTTCGGTGCTCCACCAAAAATCTGAGCATTTATGGACCTTCCTTTTACCAAGTCCCAGTTCAAACCCATTTGAGTTAAATTCAAATGAGTTTGAATTTATATCTTTCAATCATGCCATTTCTAATTTTCTTGAGTCAAACTCATTTTTGTGAGTCCGAGAAAATTGTCCCTGAGTTCAAATTCTTTTCCCTAAACCTCCCTCTTCCTTTCCCTTTTCTCTATTGTTTTTTGTTAAAGAAAATACGAGGGAATAGAAGAGAGGAGAGAAAGAGAGCTAGCCCGCTGGCCTCTTGGGCCTGACTCCCAGGCCGGCCCATCCATCTCTAAGGCCCAGTCGCGCCTCGCTGTAACCCTAGCATCTCCCTCGCTCGTCCCGATCCCCATCTCACTCTCTCCCTCGTTCCCACAGCGCTGCCAGGGAGGAGCCCCGCGCTCGATCCCCACGCTCCTCCCTCCTCTCGCTCTCTCCCTCACCCCGTAGCGCCTCACCTCGCTGCTACCTCCCTGCCACCCCATGGCCCCGCGAGCTCGCCTGCCCGCACGGCCATGGCACCGCTGGCCTCCATGGCTCGCTACGCCCTGCTCCCTTCTGCACATCCAGTGCCGCTCCTCCCCTGCCGCCGTGTCCTGCTGACTCCGGCGAGGACATGCCTCTCTTCAGCCTCTCCCTCTAGCACCAAGCACCTCGCGCCTCTCCACCTCTGCACCATCCGGAGCCCTCAGCGGCTACCCCGGAGCCGCGCCGCTCCTTCTGCACGCCGCCGTCCACGACCACCGGGAAGCCGCCGCTCGCCTCGCGCCTCTACTGCCATCGACCAAGGCCGCTGGAGCATGCCCGCCGTCGACCTCCTCGGCCAACCGGGTCATGCCGTCCCTTCGTCGCGCCCTCCTCCTCTCCTGTCGTGCAGCCATGGCCCCAAGCTCCTGCTACAGCCGCTGCTTCCCAGCTCCTCCCCTGCTTCTCCAATTTCGTCCTCGGCCGAGCAGTCCCTCCACGGCCATCACCTTCCCGACGCCCTTGCTGCTGCTATACCACCTCGATGCCATCAGGGAGTACCATGGCCTCCACCGTGACCCTTGGATTCATCAAGATCGCCAAGTACCACGACATACGGCGCCCGTAACGACCACAACACCGAATGCCAAGTACAGGATGACCCGCGAAGCCCCTGGACACCATGTATCACAATTGTTGTGTTCCGTTTCATCTTTGTCAAGTACCCATGGACGCCAAGTACAATGATGTCGGTGCCCCTCAAGTTCGGCTACACAAAAACGCTAAGTACCACTTCATGTCGGCAAGACCCGCAAGTCGGACCTCGAACGATCGACGACTCGTGGACCATGTACAACTTCAGTCGCCGAACACCTAGGTAGCACAAGTGCCAAGTATCCCAGAGACCACTTGGACGTCAAGTACCGTCGACCCTCGAAGACTCTGTGGACGTCAAGTTTCTCGCCGTGACCCCGAACATCTATGGAAACTTGTGCGACTAAGAACGTGAATGACTCCCATCGCCAAGATCGCTAGTACCACTACCGTCGAGGACCGATAGTACCACTACTTCTAGTACCGTCGCGAAACGACTACTTCCCTCGACGAACTCGAACCGCCCCGGAAATGCACGCTTCGAAGGTATAACCCCGAGACGACGCCGTGGACCGTATGCATGTGTGTTGTATGAGATGCTCGTGTTTGCACCGTGTCCGAGATGTCCTTGCACATTCCTCCTCGTTTGCCATGTCGTCGATCCATGGGAACCCAGTAACCGAGATCACCCCGCCATACGTGCTTGACACGCTCCCGCCACACTTTCTTTTGCACCGACGTCTCAATGAGTTGTCGAAACCGGAACGTTGCCGTGGCACCGTTTTGTTATCGTCGCCGTGGCACCTCTTTCGTTTCTGCCACGATGACAAATGCTTCACAATATGCTTGTCAACTTTTAACAAAAGTTGCCTAAAACTTGTTTATGTCATTCGCATCACGATAACAACATTTAAATGTTTAAAATTGTTGCTGCATTAAATTGCTAATGCACATAAGGATTTACCGGAATTGTTGTTTGATGTTTCCGGCCTCATTTAAAATGCCCAACTGTGTATTTTAATTATGCTTCACCTCTTGACATGTTTAATAACATTTAATATTGTTGGGTACATAAACGAGAGAGAACTAAATAATTGATGTGGTGTTTCGTCAACATGCATCTTGTTACATGTTGAGCTCCACTTAACTTGTAGTTTTGTTTGTGCACTTTGCCATGCCATGCTTATTTAAACCGGACATGCATCATCCTTGGTTGTGCATCATGCCATGTTTATGCTTGTGTGTTTACCATGTTGCTTGCTTCTTTTCGGTTGGTTTCTCTCGTTAGCTTCGGTTTCGATCCGGAGTTGTGAGGATTCGTTCGACTCCGTCCGTTTGTCTTCTTCATGGACTCGTTCTTCTTCCTTGCGGGATCTCAGGCAAGATGACCATACCCTCGAAATCACTTCTATCTTTGCTTGCTAGTTGATCGCTCTACCACTATGTCGCGCTACCTACCACTTGTTGTATCATGCCTCCCATATTGCCATGCCAAGCCTCTAACCCACCTTCCTAGCAAACCATTGTTTGGCTATGTTACTGATTTTGCTCAGCCCCTCTTATAGCGTTGATAGTTGCAGGTGAAGCTGAAGTTTGTTCCCTGTTGGAACATGGATATGTTGGGATATCACAATATCTCTTATTTTAATTAATGCATCTATATACTTGGTAAAGGGTGGAAGGCTCGGCCTTATGCCTGGTGTTTTGTTCCACTCTTGCCGCCCTAGTTTCTGTCATACTGGTGTTATGTTCCTTGATTTTGCGTTCCTTACGCGGTTGGGTGTTATGGGAACCCCTTGACAGTTCACTTTGAATAAAACTCCTCCACCAGCAAGGCCCAACCTTGGTTTTAACATTTGTCGCCTAAGCCTTTTTCCCTTGGATTCTGCAGACTCAAGGGTCATTTTTATTTTAAACCACCGGGTCAGTGCTCCTCTAAGTGTTGGTCCAAACTGGGTGATGTCCGGCGCCCCCTGGGCAACCTGGGTCTATGCCAACCCGATGTCTGGCCCATCCGGTGTGCCCTGAGAACGAGATACGTGCGACTCCTATCGGGATTTGTCGGCACATCGGGCGGCTTTGCTGGTCTTGTTTTACCATTGTCGAAATGTCTTGTAACCGGGATTCCGAGACTGATCGGGTCTTTCCGGGAGAAGGAATATCCTTCGTTGACCGTGAGAGCTTGTGATGGGCTAAGTTGGGACACCCCTGCAGGGTATAAACTTTCGAGAGCCGTGCCCGCGGTTATGTGGTAGATGGGAATTTGTTAATATCCGGTTTGTGACGCCCGGATAATCAAGCTACAGTAAACCTCCGCTAATGGTGCCACGTCACCTCGATTACTGTCGATAATCTCGCATTAGTTCAAAACCGAATCAAATTCAAAATTGAATTAAAAGCAAACATCAAAAGTTTTCAAACTTTAAAATTAAAATGTTTAAGTCGTAGCAAATGAAGCATAAATAATATTGGTGCAGAAACCACATTTTTTTAAAAATAATTAAAGACACTAAAATAATAAAAACAGTGGCTAAAATAATAATTTAATTGCTTTTGAAAATATAAAATATTAAACTAATTTACTTTGGGTCCAAACTAGGTTTGGGAGTGACCTAATTTGATGATGCTAATTTAGGTGCTAACTTGATATTTTAAAGAAACTAATATAACAGAAAGTAAAATAAACAGAAAAGAGTAAATAAAAGAAAGAGAAATTGAAACAAAAGAAAGACCGCCCCCCTTTTTTTCATGTTCCCGTGGCCCACGGCCCACCCGGGCCAACCCACGTAGCTGTGGGGATAAGACCAAGCCCTCCCCGTCTCTCAGCCAAGTCAGCACCCCCAGATCTTTTCCTCCGCCCTCCGCTCGTTCCCCTCTCGCTCGCGCGCTTAGTCCTCCCCGTACACTGCCATCGCCCGTGCACCCTCCCCCTCTCAATTCGCTCGCAATCGAGCTCGGTCACCGCCTTGCCGTCGTCGTCCGCGTACACTGGAGCCACCCCGAGCGGCCCCAGGTGTCCTGCAGCTACACCAAGGTCGTCTCTGCCGCCTACCGCACTAGATCAAGATCGGGGAGCAACGCTGATGCCGCCCTCGTCGTTTTTCTTCGCCACGGCCTCGCCGTCGATCTGCATCACCTCGTCCACCACGACCCCGTACGAGCTCACCACCGACCTCCTCTCAGTGAGCAGCATCGATTCCCCCTACCCACCTCTCGTTTCGTCGCTGTAGCCGCCCGTGCATCGCCATGGCCGTCGGAGCTCCGCTACGTGGCCACGCCCAAGCGCCCACCTGCATATAGCCACACCCCTGCCCGTTCACGTCCACGTGTGCGCGCCAGCAACCGCGCTCGAGGAGAACTGCGCTCGCCCGCGACCCTGGCCGCCCCGCGCTGCGCCCTGCATCCGCCGACGCCCAGCCACACCGCCAGCCGCGACCTGCCCCGCTCCGCTCGCGGCACCCTCGACGGCGCCGCCCGCTGCACCCCCTGGCCGCGCGCTCCTGCTCCCCACCGCCCGCAGCCACGCTCGCCGTTGGCCTCTACCTCCGCAGCTCGCCCTGCACGGCCTTGCTCGCCTGCTGCCGCGCCCGGGGCCCCTCCCCGCTTGCTACCGCCGCCGCCTCCCACTGCTTGCTGCCTTGCCCGCGCCTACGCCGCTGGCCACGCCGGCTCGCCTGCCGATGCTCGCAGCTCCAGGCGCCGCCGCCGCCGACCTCGCCGTGGCCGAGGCCGCCCCTCCAGCCGCTGCCGTGGCCCGTGGCAGCGCCCCTGGTGGCCTCGGGCGCCCGTACCCGTTTAGCCGCGCCCGCTAAACCCGCCTGGGCCACTGGCCATTGGGCCCACGCCCCTGTGAAATTAAATAAAAAGAAGACTTTTAAAAAGAAAATATAATTAATTAACTATCCTATTAATTAAACTTAATTAACTTAATCTGCTAATTAAACTACCTAATCGGTAATTAGTTAGATAAGTGTATGATAGGAGGACCCCACCCCTTGTTGACCAGTCAAACGTTGACTGGTCAACTGGGACCCCTGGCCCACCCGTCAGCTAGTGGGTACAGTTCTGTGTACCCAATGTTGGGTGCATATAGCATTTTAACATTTATTTTCAAATTATTAATAATTTCGGAATATTGCTAAAACTTTAGAAAATCATATAAAATAATTAGTAACTCAGATGAAAATGTTTTCTATGTGAAAGTTACTCAGAAAAATCCAACGAATCCGAATATGCGTCCCGTTCATCTGCCACACATCCCTAGCATAGCGAACACGCAACTTTCCCCCCTGTGATTCACCGATCCGAAAACGCGAAACACCGGGGATACTTTCCCGGAGGTTTTCCCCCTTCGCCGGTATCACCTCCTACTGCGTTAGGTCACCCTTAGCACCGCGCATCACCATGTTATGCTTTGTGTTGCTTTGTTGCTCTGTTATTTATTATGTTCCCCCTCCGTTACTTCTTTCCGGTAGACTCCGAGACTACTGTCGATGTCCGTGTGTTCGACTACATTGAAGATGACCCTTCTTGCCAGAGCAACCAGGAAAGCCCCCCCCCTTGATCACCATATATCGCCTACTCTCCTCTATACTGCTTGCATTAGAGTAGTGTAGCATGTTACTGCTTTCGTTATTCCTATCCAGATGCATAGCCTGTTCTTGCTACTACTGTTGATACCTTTACCTGCAATCCTACTTGCTTAGTATAGGATGCTAGTGTTCCATCAGTGGCCCTACACTCTTGTCCGTTTGCCATGCTATACCACTGGGCCGTGATCACTTCGGGAGGTGATCACGGGCATATGATATATACTTTATACTGTTACATTACTTATGATACTGTTCGGAGATGGGGGCTGAAGGGGCAGGTGGCTCCATCCCGGTAGGGTGGGCCTGGGTTCCCGACGGCCCCCGACTGTTACTTTGTGACGGAGTGACAGGGCAGGTTGAGACCACCTAGGAGAGAGGTGGGCCTGGCCCTGGTCGGCGTCCGTGATTATATCAAAATAACATGCTTAACGAGATCTTGGTATTTGATCTGAGTCTGGCTACTGGCCTATACGCACTAACCATCTACGCGGGGACAGTTATGGGCACTCGACGTCGTGGTATCAGCCGAAGCCTTTGTGACGTCAGCGACTGAGCGGCGTGCGTCGGGTTGGACCGCGTAATGCAACTTCCTTTGTAATGGAGGTTGCTAGGTCTGCTCTTCGGCCGCGTACGCAACGTGCAGATGTGCAATGGGTGATGGGCCCAGACCCCTGCGCCATAGGATTTAGACCGGCGTGCTGACCTCTCTGTTGTGCCTAGGTAGGGCTGCGACGTGTTGATCTTCTGAGGCCGGGCATGACCCAGGAAAGTGTGTCCGGCCAAATGGGATCGAGCGTGTTGGGTTATGTGGTGCACCCCTGCAGGGAAGTTAATCTATTCGAATAGCCGTGATCTTTGGTAACAGGACGACTTGGAGTTGTACCTTGACCTTATGACAACTAGAACCGGATACTTAATAAAACACACCCTTCCAAGTGCCAGATACAACCGGTGATCGCTCTCTCACAGGGCGACGAGGGGAGGATCATCGGTTAGGATTATGCTATGCGATGATACTTGGAGGACTTCAGTCTACTCTCTTCTACATGCTGCAAGACGGAGGCTGCCAGAAGCGTAGTCTTCGAAAGGACTAGCTATCCCCCCCTTATTCCGGCTTTCTGCAGTTCAGTCCACATATAATAGCCTTAATCTAGTTGATACCAATGCATACATATGTAGTGTAGCTCCTTGCTTGCGAGTACTTTGGATGAGTACTCACGGTTGCTTTCTCCCTCTTTTCCTCCCTTTTCTATACCCGATTGCTGCGACCAGACGTTGGAGCCCAGGAGCCAGACGCCACCGTCGACGACGACTACTACTACTCGGGAGGTGCCTACTACTACGTGCAGCCCGCTGACGATGACCAGGAGTAGTTTAGGAGGATCCCAGGCAGGAGGCATGCACCTCTTTCGATCTGTATCCCAGTTTGTGCTAGCCTTCTTAAGGCACACTTGTTTATCTTATGTCTGTACTCAGATATTGTTGTTTCCGCTGACTCGTCTATGATCGAGCTCTTGTATTCGAGCCTTCGAGGCCCCTGGCTTGTAATATGAAGATTGTATGACTTATTTTATGTGTAGAGTTGTGTTGTGATATCTTCCCGTGAGTCCCTGATCTTGATCGTACACATTTGCGTGTATGATTAGTGTACGATTGAATCGGGGGCGTCACAAGTTGGTATCATAGCCGACTGCCTGCAAGAATCCCCCTTCCACACTCCTTGGCCGAAGTCGAGTCTAGACTTTACAAAACTTTTACTAACATGGCTGTGCGGCCCGTGGGCCCACGTCGCCATTTGGTGGTATTATGATCTTTTATTCCTCCTCTATACTTTGGGATTCTAATCTCTCTTATATTCGGGTTAAAAGATTTTCTAAAAAACTAACTTTAGGTTCTCGAAAACACTTTCTCTCGGAGAGCCCCTAACTTCAGATAATCGCCGACTGCACCAGAAGATTTCGAAGTTACTCTCCGATACTCTTTTGAGACTTTGTGCCCGTTGCTTTTGCAGTTCTTTGCCACCTGAATACCCATGCCGGTAATTCATTCCACTTATCGAGTATCCGCTTATTCCCAGTTGTTCAGGTGTTTCACATAAGCCTTTGAAATACTATTTGATCTTTCGAAAATCCTCAACAGCCTGTTGTTCTTGAAATTCTTGCTTGCTTGCATTATGGTTAATCCCATAAGCATAATAATCTTATTGGCATCCTTGGTCACTATCATTTTTGTGTCCATTGATTCAATAAGTTGTGAATGTTCACAATCATTAGTCGAATCCTAGGATTATCCTTTCGGCTCAGACGTCATTTGGATATGAGCTGGTTCTTCACCAATCAATGCCTTGATCGGTTGTGCTTCTAAGTCTATTGAACTTATTCATTTTTGATCAGAACGATTACTTCTTATCCCTTAATTTGGAAATCATAAAATTCTTTGCATTAAGCTTTGAATTAGTCAGTTGTTTCTATAATATGATGCCTTGGCATTCCTTCTTCCTCTGATTGAGTACCGATACTCATATCAACCCCGTTCTGGACCGCCATACCCACTGCCGGGTTATTATCCGACAGTGTCCTTCACGACCAAAATTCTTGTGAGTTCTTTACCTGATACATAATGCCTTTGGTAAATGGTATCCTCTACTTTTGTCAAACATGCTCTGCTTTCGAGCTTGTGTTATTTACTCCTGAAGTTTGTGGTATAGGTTCCTAAGAGACCCTGATGGGTTGAACCTATGCTTTTCCCTAATCTATGTGAGCCCGAAAGATTTCACGGGTCATACTCATCTGGTATTTCACCAGGCAAAACTTTCAACACTAATGCCATTATCGAAGCGAGAAGTGAATGTAAGGTTATGCTTTGGAGAAGTGGGAGTCGACCTTGAACTTTGTGTTCATGCCCATGGGCCCGAGGTGGAACTTATCATGGAAGCTTCTCGTAGTAATAATAATCCCCTTGTTATAACTTCTTCTCTTATCTATACTTGGTATTTTGCGACCGTGGTTTTGACCATATTGTTCTTCTTTGATCCCATTTCTTGGGCAAGTTTAAGTACTTGCCTTCTGCAAATGATTTCACTTGTCCAACCTCTATCCCGCTCTACCCTTGAGTATACCCTCTGGTACCGCGAGAATATCATGGGACTACATAACTTCTTATGGGTTCTTCATCAACTGTTATTTCTCACCGATTTCAATTTTCCTGGGTTCTGGGCTGTCGTCAACCGAGAACACTGATAAGTAAATCAATTCTGCACTTCAATTCAATCACTCTAAGTAATCTTCATTGCTTATGAGTTTATTAATCCTTCAAGTCATTGCTAGCCTGATCGGCTATATCATTATCGTGCAACTTTTTAATTGTGCTACCTGGCCCCTCTTTCCGGAGCACAGATTTAGATGGTAAGCTAATCTTACGTGATCTTCCTCATCATATCATTTCTCCTTGAACAGCAAGCTTGATTCCAAGTTTGTGACGTACCCGTGGTTCCAATAACCTTTCGCTTCATCATTCCTTTGACTTGATGTCATCGCCGATCGATTACACGTTCATGTAAGCTCTCGACAAAATTTGTCGTGATCATCATCAGCATTCTGAGCTCTTCCAGGATATCAATTGAATTCATGATGAGAAATACCATCTTTTCTCTCGATGATTTGTGCTATCATCAACCACTTTATTGCCTTCCCTCCAACACAAACTTGTTCATGTTTTGTGTTGTACCTAGAGTTCCTTTCTATCCAACGTATATTATGATTCTATCTTGGAGTATTACCATCTCTTATGTCAAGGATGTTGAGAGAATTGCTCCGCCTCTTAAGAATTCTTGGTATAGTGATACTTCTCACCATCACTGTTCTTTCTTGGTTTCCATGTTGATTTTAGCCGGGATACCAACAGGTGAACGGTGCTGCTTGGATTTTGTATTTCTAGCAACCTTATTGCTTTGAAGTTTATGGTCTACAGATCAGTCTTAGACCTCTGGTTATTGAAACACCATTCTACCCTCGATCATGCTGCCTAAGCCCATATTTTGGGTGCACCTTTCAACCTATGTTAATTGTGTATGTTTACCTCGTGCATACATAATTATATCATTTGATCTGACAAGTGTTACCTCCTTGTTCACATAATTGTGGAAATCCAACTTTTTGGTAATCTCAATGAATTGTTGCTGAGTCAATCAGCCACCTCCTCACCTCCTTGATTTAATGTTGAACCCTTGTTTCGGAACTCGCTTCCATAGTTCATTTCCCGAGAATCTTAAAATGTCTTTGCGTCAACTGCTGATGCACCTTTTTCTTCTCGGGCATCCTGAGTCTGAGGTATCCTGACCCCAATCAGATATGACTTCCGGTCAGATATGATGGTTGGAACATATTTCCAAGATTTATAACGTTGGTCTTTAACCCGGTAAGGTGGTGTCATGCCTAGCACACTTGGACGGAGGACCCATTGTTATAATTCTTCCTTTTTAGCAAGGTTATCCATTCTTCCCTGAGGAAATTGTAAGACTTATTCTACAAGTTATTCCTGATGGATCCTTCCTATATCCAAGTCTGACCTTTGCTTGAAGACCATGTCAATGCTATCTCGAAGCATGTCTGTGGTAATCCGATTTTCGATAAGAGCATTTGAAGCACAATGCTAATTTTTCTTTATCATTTATCCTAACACCATTGTATGGGTAATACCATGAGATTCCTCCCCCCTTACCTAAATGGTTTTCTACTTTCTATCTTGTCATGGATATCATGCTCCGCTTGTCCTTGGGAAGGACATACCCCTGAAATATGTGTTTAAACACATTTTCCTTTCCGTTGTTCTGATTAAAACTGACAACCATTTTTCCTTTCCGTTGGTTTGTTTAAACCCTTATTGTGATGTACATGATCTAAGCGGTAATATTCTCCTGCTTATGTAAACACCTCGGTGTACCACTCTATCAGTAAGTCCCTGTTACTATTGTTGATGACATTCTGGTAACCGTTGATGGAGGAGGGCTTTGCCTATTGGTCCGCCTCGTTTCAACGAGCAGGAAAATGGTTCTCTTCGCCCCTCGCCCTTGGTACCGATGTTGTTGCCGACATGACTAACAGTCTATTCTCTAACATGCCTTGCTATCATGATCATGCATGATGAAAGCACCCTCCCTACTTTGTATCCCATATGGTGGGCCCATAACCCACAGTTCCACAGGATCGAAACCTGACTCTCCTGTACACCCCCTGTTCCCAAAGTTATTCCTCACGCGTGGCCTCGTACGTAATTCACGAGCCACCTTTCGAGAGATCGTCAATTCTAGTATGGGACACAAAACAAATTCTTGTTGCTCTGAACACCTTTCATGCGATGTTTCAGGCATCGAACGATTGTCTGCCCGCTTGAAGTTTCTCTTGGTACCTTCTTACTTTGCTCTCGATATCTTGTTAATTTCATTTTGAGAGCTACTTTCCCCCCCCCCCACCTTCCCCGATGTTCTCAACATGTTAGTCAACCTAGCAGAGGTCTGTTCTCCCAGCCCCTTTATTCTTTCGTAAGTACGATGGAGTTCCCAAAGAAAGGATGCCAACTTCATCATGAGAACCTGAAGCAAAGAACTGGAGAAATCAATGTAATGGATCTATCTCTTCGAGAAGAGCAGCCAAGATTGAGAAGATCCGTTAGAATATCGTAACCAGAATTTCCCCCCTTGCTCCCCTCTTAAATCTCGGGACGAGATTTCTTGTAGTGGAGGAGAATTGTAACGCCCGGATAATCAAGCTACATTAAACCTCTGCTAATTGTGCCACGTCACCTCGATTACTGTCGATAATCTCGCGTTAGTTCAAAACCGATTCAAATTCAAAATTGAATTAAAAGCAAACATCAAAAGTTTTCAAACTTTAAAATTAAAATGTTCAAGTTGTAGGAAATAAAGCATAAATAATATTGGTGCAGAAACCACATTTTTAAAAAAATAATTAAAGACACTAAAATAATAAAAACAGTGGCTAAAATAATAATTTAATTGCTTTTGAAAATATAAAATATTAAACTAATTTATTTTGGGTCCAAACTAGGTTTGGCAGTGACCTAATTTGATGATGCTAATTTAGGTGCTAACTTGATATTTTAAAGAAACTAATATAACAAAAAGTAAAATAAACAGAAAAGAGTAAATAAAAGAAAGAGAAAATGAAACAAAAGAAAGACCCCCCCTTTTTTTTCCTGTTCCCGTGGCCCACGGCCCACCTGGGCCAACCCACGTAGCTGTGGGGATAAGACCAAGCCCTCCCCTCTCTCGGCCAAGTCAGCACCCCCAGATCTTTTCCTCCGCCTCCCGCTCGTTCCCCTCTCGCTCGCGCGCTTACTCCTCCCTGTACGCTGCCGTCGCCCGTGCACCCTCCTCCTCTCAATTCGCTCGCAGCCGAGCTCGGTCACCACCTCGCCGTCATCGTCCGCGTACACTGGTGCCACCCCGAGCGGCCCCAGGCGTCCTGCAGCTACACCAAGGTCGTCTCCACCGCCTACCGCACTGGATCAAGCTCGGGGAGCAACGCTGATGCCGCCCTCGTCGTTTGTCTTCGCCACAGCCTCGCCGTCGATCTGCATCACCTCGTCCACCACGACCCCGTACGAGCTCACCACCGACCTCCTCTTAGTGAGCAGCATCGATTCCCCCTACCCCCTCTCGTTTCGTCGTTGTAGCCGCCCGTGCATCGCCATGGCCGTCGGAGCTCCGCGACGTGGCCACGCTCCCGCGCCCACCTGCATATAGCCACACCCCTACCCGTTCATGTCCACGTGTGCGCGCCAGCAACCGCGCTCGAGGAGAACTGCGCTCGCCCGCGACCCTGGCCGCCCCGCGCTGCGCCCTGCATCCGCCGACGCCCAGCCACACCGCAGTCGTGACCTGCCCCGCTCCGCTCGCGGCCCCCTCGACGGCGCCACCCGCTGCACCCCTGGCCGCGCGCTCCTGCTCCCCACCGCCCACAGCCACACTCGCCGTTGGCCTCTACCTCCGCAGCTCGCCCCGCACGGCCTCGCTCGCCTGCTGCCGCGCCCGGGGCCCATCCCTGCTCGCTACCGCCGCCGCCTCCCACTGCTTGCTGCCTTGCCCGCGCCTACGCCACTGGCCACACCGGCTCGCCTGCCGACGCCCGCAGCTCCAGGCGCCGCCGCCGCCGACCTCGCCGTGGCCGAGGCCGCCCCTCCAGCCGCTGTCGTGGCCCGTGGCAGCGCCCCTGGTGGCCTCGGGCACCCGTACCCGTTTAGCCGCGCCTGCTAAACCCGCCTGGGCCATTGGCCATTGGGCCCACGCCCCTGTGAAATTAAATAAAAAGAAGACTTTTAAAAAGGAAATATAATTAATTAACTATCCTATTAATTAAACTTAATTAACTTAATCTGCTAATTAAACTACCTAATCGGTAATTAGTTAGATGAGTGTATGACAGGAGGACCCCACCCCCTGTTGACCAGTCAAACGTTGACTGGTCAACTGGGACCCCTGGCCCACCCGTTAGCCAGTGGGTACAGATCTGTGTACCCAATGCTGGGTGCATATAGCATTTTAACATTTATTTTCGAATTATTAATAATTTCAGAATATTGCTAAAACTTTAGAAAATCATATAAAATAATCAGTAACTCAGATGAAAATGTTTTCTATATGAAAGTTACTCAGAAAAATCCAATGAATCCGAATATGCGTCCCGTTCATCTGCCACACATCCCTAGCATAGCGAACACACAACTTTCCCCCCTCCGGTTCACCGGTCCGAAAACGCGAAACATCGGGGATACTTTCCCGGATGTTTTCCCCCTTCGCCGGTATCACCTCCTACTGCGTTAGGTCACCCTTAGCACCGCGCATCACCATGTTATGCTTTGTGTTGCTTTGTTGCTCTATTATTTATTATGTTCCCCCTCCGTTACTTCTTTCCGGTAGACTCCGAGACTACTGTCGATGTCCGTGTGTTCGACTACATTGAAGATGACCCTTCTTGCCAGAGCAACCAGGCAAGCCCCCCCCTTGATCACCAGATATCGCCTACTCTCCTCTATACTGCTTGCATTAGAGTAGTGTAGCATGTTACTGCTTTCGTTATTCCTATCCAGATGCATAGCCTGTTCTTGCTACTACTGTTGATACCTTTACATGCAATCCTACTTGCTTAGTATAGGATGCTAGTGTTCCATCAGTGGCCCTACACTCTTGTCCGTCTGCCATGCTATACCACTGGGCCGTGATCACTTCGGGAGGTGATCACGGGCATATGATATATACTTTATACTGTTACATTACTTATGATACTGTTCGGAGATGGGGGCTGAAGGGGCAGGTGGCTCCATCCCGGTAGAGGTTGGTCTGGGTTCCCGACGGCCCCCGACTGTTACTTTGTGGCGGAGTGACAGGGCAGGTTGAGACCACCTAGGAGAGAGGTGGGCCTGGCCCTGGTCGGCGTCCGTGATTATATCAAAATAACACGCTTAACGAGATCTTGGTATTTGATCTGAGTCTGGCTACTGGCCTATACGCACTAACCATCTACGCGGGGACAGTTATGGGCACTCGACATCGTGGTATTAGCCGAAGCCTTCGTGACGTTAGTGACTGAGCGGCGTGCGTCGGGTTGGACCGCGTAATGCAACTTCCTTTGTAATGGAGGTTGCTAGGTCTACTCTCCGGCCGCATACGCAACGTGCAGGTGTGCAATGGGTGATGGGCCCAGACCCCTGCGCCATAGGATTTAGGCCGGCATGCTGACCTCTCTGTTGTGCCTAGGTAGGGCTGCGACGTGTTGATCTTCTGAGGCCGGGCATGACCCAGGAAAGTGTGTCCGGCCAAATGGGATCGAGCGTGTTGGGTTATGTGGTGCACCCCTGCAGGGAAGTTAATCTATTCGAATAGCTGTGATCTTCGGTAACAGGACGACTTGGAGTTGTACCTTGACCTTATGACAACTAGAACCGGATACTTAATAAAACACACCCTTCCAAGTGCCAGATACAACCGGTGATCGCTCTCTCACAGGGCGACGAGGGGAGGATCATCGGTTAGGATTATGCTATGCGATGATACTTGGAGGACTTTAGTCTACTCTCTTCTACATGCTGCAAGACGGAGGCTGCCAGAAGCGTAGTCTTCTAAAGGACTAGCTATCCCCCCCTTATTCCGGCTTTCTGCAGTTCAGTCCACATATAATAGCCTTAATCTAGTTGATACCAATGCATACATATGTAGTGTAGCTCCTTGCTTGCGAGTACTTTGGATGAGTACTCACGGTTGCTTTCTCCCTCTTTTCCTCCCTTTTCTATACCCGATTGCTGCGACCAGACATTGGAGCCCAGGAGCCAGACGCCACCGTTGATGACGACTACTACTACTCGGGAGGTGCCTACTACTACGTGCAGCCCGCCGACGACGACCAGGAGTAGTTTAGGAGGATCCCAGGCAGGAGGCATGCGCCTCTTTCGATCTGTATCCCAGTTTGTGCTAGCCTTCTTAAGGCAAACTTGTTTATCTTATGTATGTACTCAGATATTGTTGTTTCCGCTGACTCGTCTATGATCGAGCTCTTGTATTCGAGCCTTCGAGGCCCCTGGCTTGTAATATGAAGATTGTATGACTTATTTTATTTGTAGAGTTGTGTTGTGATATCTTCCCGTGAGTCCCTGATCTTGATCGTACACATTTGCGTGTATGATTAGTGTACGATTGAATCGGGGGCGTCACACGGTTGTAGAGAACTTGACACTTGACTTAACTAAAATTCATCAACCGCGTGTATAACCGTGATGGTCTCTTTTCGGCGGTATCCGGGAAGTGAACACGGTCTTGTGTTATGCTTGAATGTAAGTAGTTTCAGGATCACTTCTTGATCACTTCTAGCTTCTCAACCATTGCGTTGCTTCTCTTCTTGCTCTTATTTGCGTATGTTAGCCACCATATCTGCTTAGTGCTTGCTGCAGCTCCACCTCATTACCTTACCCTATCCATAAGCTTAAATAGTCTTGATCTCACGGGTGTGAGATTGCTGAGTCCTCGTGGCTCACGGATACTTCCAAACAGTTGCAGGTGCCAACAATACCAGTGCAGGTGATGCTACCGAACTCAAGTGGGAGTTCGACGAGGACCTTGGCCATTACGATGTTTTGTTTCTTGTTGATCAGTAGTGGAGCCCAGTTGGGACGATCGGGGATCTAGCATTTGGGGTTGTCTTTCTTTATTTTGGTTCCGTAGTCGGACCTTTGACTGTACTCTGTATGATGTATGTTTAACTTGTTATTTGTGTGAAGTAGCGATTGTAAGCCAACTCTTTATCCCTTTCTTATTCAGTACATGGGATTGTGTGTAGATTACCCCTCTTGCGACAAAACCACCATGCGGTTATGCCTCTAAGTCATGCCTCAACACGTGGGAGATATAGCCGCATCATGGGCATGACAAGTTGGTATCAGAGCCATCCCCGACTTAGGAGCCCCCTGCTTGATCGAATCACTGACGTTGTTGAGTCTAGAACAAAATGTTTTGAGTCTTAGGATTATATACATCGGAGAGTAGGATTCTTTTTACTCGTCAGTCCCTTCGTCGCTCTGGTGAGGCCTCCTGACGTAGAAGTTTTGACTTTCCTCTCCTCAAATTTCATGAATATTTTTAGGATCACGCATGTACCTTGGAATCGTTCCGATATTCTTGTGACGAGAACATTGTTCTTGGTGCCTCCTGACATTTAGGGGTTGTGGCAGTGTCCCGGGGAGTTGAGCTCCGTGGTGTTGTCGTCACAATTTTATCGTTGCAGTTCTGGAATACCCGAGTTTGCCGACATCGAAAATCTCTTTTATGTAGTTGTTGGTGAGATAACCTCGACGCCACCCAGTACTGGGGCGGGAGTTCGGGAGTATTGCCATAGCTTGTATAATGGATGCTTTTCGAAGGTTGAGGTACATGATTTCCGGAGTTTTCTTGGTTATGTGTTGACGATGGATACAGCTGGATGTAGGGATTGTTAGTTTGGGTGAGATATTATGCTTCCCCTATATCCCCAACACTTGATTGCATAACCAAAAAGTTTCGAGAGTTTATAAGTGGGAATTCAAGTAGCTCCTAGAATATCTTTCCAACAGACACATGATACGATATGGGATCTATCATATGTTTGTTTCCGGCTTATTCTGCAAGCCAATCCTTTGTTTTGTTTTGAGTTGTGGTATTCGAGTTGCTTCGAAGTCAAATGTTGATTCCATGTCTCTTTCTAAGTGGTGTTCTCATACTTCTATCTGAATACTAATCCTTCTTGATCATCGAGGTTGTCATAATAATTCTTTTCTAACTGTTGTGCTCCTCTTCAAGTGTATTCGATCATTTCTACATTCGCAAGATCAATTCTAAGTCTTCTCAGCGTTGTTTGTTTCATCTGTCCCAAGTTGTCTTTGTTTTCCTTTCCCTCCCACCCTTTTTTTTCAAGGACTCAGATTTCTTAATCAAGTATCCATCTTATGGATGTGAAGACTCTTCTTTCTTTTCTTTCAATGTTCTTATCCAGTGATTCTCAGGAAGATACTAACGAAGCGTCAAGTTAATCATTCTTCGTTCTTTTTCTTCTCCGGCGGATTAAATTCAAGCTTTGTCGATCATTTCCTTTCCCTGTTTCATATGCTTTCTCATGCCGGTGCAGCTCTTAATCATTCTCAGCTCGCTATCCATTTGCCCCGGAGTGTTCAAGATATCTCAAAAGATTCATGTTTCCACTCTGCATCAATTCAAACTATTGCGAGGATGTTATCTCATTTAAGCCATTTAATTCTACTGGTGCAATCTCTCTTCAAAATCATTTCAACGGTGTCTCTCTTGAGTGGGCCCTAACCCACATGTCTTTTCCTAGGATCTTACCTGACTCTTCTAATTTTTCCAGAGTTATTCTCAAACTCATTTCAAAGTATGACGTAAGTATGAATTGTCATCAGTCATATGTCTTTCTCTAAGATCTCTCAAATTCTTTCCATCGTTGGCTCAACCTATTCGCTTTTGATTCTCCCAGAGTGTCTAAACAATTCGTGGTGGTGTTTCTCGTCGTCATTCTCGGGTTTTGAAGACCAAAGTGGAGTTCCACTTAAATCCTTACCCGTTTTCCCAAAGATGTGTAGTTCAAGCTTGATGCCATCCTCTCATAATTGTTTTTGATTGTGAAAATTCTTTTCACCCATCCGGAGCAATTCAGGAGTCTTTTCAGTTCGATTCTCCGAAGGCCATGTTTTCAAACATTACTCATTCTTAGCTTTCAGCTCCCATTCTCCAAATCTTACCGGTGCATCGTTCAAATATCCTCTATTCAGTTCATGATCTCTTCGTTCACTTGCATCTAAATTCTCTCAAGTATCTCCGTTCATTTTCTAATCCTGCCCGGTGTTTCGTTATCTTTTCTTTGTTTGTTTTTTTAAATCCCACCGGCGGTTCCATCAAGACCTTCCCAAGTTTACGCTTTATCTCTCCTTTATCATTTCCAATGAGAATGATTAGTATGGAAAATCCGTTGCTTGTCATCAATTTAATTGATGAAGGATAAGCATAATGTAATTCTTATTCGTGTTTCATCCAAGTGATTAATTCCTTATTCTGGAGGTTCATCAAAATTCTTGATTTCAGTTCTTCTTCTTTCTTTCCCGAGTTCCAAGTTTTCTCGGTTATATCATTTCAAAGCTTCATCTAATCATTGCAAGGCTTCTCCCGGAGTTCTTTTCAACTTTTCCTTTCGTTTGATCATTCTTTTATTACCGGAGTTCTTCATGGAGGCTCTATATGGTGGTTCGTCAAGGATTCCTTTCATTCTTCAATTGTTCTTCAATATTTCTCTCGAAGCTAAGATCCGCCAAGCTATACTCTAAATTAAACATGGTGTTCAACACATGTCTTGTTTTGAGGAGTTCAAGCATTCTTCATCTTGCATTCCGAAGTGCAATTCTTTCTACCTTATCTCTTGAGATGGTGTTATGTCATCCTTGGCAATTTCTCCTCGTGTTTCATGATTCACAAGTTGTCCAGATTGAGATATTTTAAACCCATCTTTTTCTCTTCGTTTAGGAGATCCTTTGCAACCCATCAATCTCTTCATTGGAGTTATCTTGGGTTATATTTCACCTAAGCCTTCCCTAAGGAATGTTGCTATTGTGGTGCTTATCTATGATCCAATTTCCGCTTCCCATCTCGATGAAGGAGTTTTCATCTCCTTGTTGATCTCAATCCAATTGATCGATTCCGTTAGTGGCTGGTCTTCACCTCATAATTTGGGGATGCTTTCCTTAAGACCATTGGAAATCGTATCTTTTGTTGTTGATTTCCAACAACTCCGTTCAACCCTTCATAAGAGTGCTCTCTCAAGATCAGTTGTGAGAGATGTTGGTTCTCTCATTGCCGTTCTTTTCATTCTATTCTTCGTTCGTTCCGGAGGCATTGCGATATTGCTCTCTTCGTCCCATCATCTCATTTTGCCATGATCATGTTATTTTGTTGCTTATCCATTTAACTGGAGTGTTGTGTTCTCATTTCAAGTTCTTTTCATCTTATCAAGTCTTGTATCTCTTTTCAACCGGAGTGGTTTTCGAATTTGTTCTTCCTCGTTCCTTGTTTATCTCGTTTCAACCAGAGTGGTTTCAATTCTTTCTTCTCCATTGTGCTCAGCATTCATAGTTTTGCAACATCCAAGGTTCACATGGTGTTCCTTGTTCCTCTTCCCTAACGGAGTGTTTACAACTTCGTTCACCTTTGTTGTTTTTTCTCTTATTTCCAGTTGTTCAACCTCTCAAGGTTCTTTGGTTTCACTCATTTGTCAAAGAAGCAACTTTGTTTTACCTCTTCCTCTTTCGTTTCTCCCCGGTGCCATCCTAGATCTCGGGACGATATCCTCTTGTAGTGGTGGAGTGTTGTAACGCCCCGAGACTGAAGCGCCAGACGGCTTCCATGTTTTTCATTGTTGTCACGTGATTTGTTTTGCTTGTTGCATTCCTCTTTGCATATTTTGCATTGCATCCTGTCATCATGCCATCATTTTCTCAAAGCAAACTAAAACTCACTTAAATAAATTGTATGGATTTCCGATCCATTTAAACCGAGGGAATTCACATGGTGATTCTCTTTATAACATATCCTCCCAATATATTAGGGAGCTATATTAAATATTTCATTAATTTGGAATTCACCATCACACACTTGCAAAATATCCCAATGCCTTTGTTATCTTAATTCTTGGTCTGCAACCTTGCCATATATTCTTTCATCATATTCCGAAGCTCCACCAAAAATCCAAACATTTATGGACCTTCCTTTTACCAAGTCCTAGTTCAAACCCATTTGAATTAAATTCAAATGAGTTTGAATTTATATCTTTCAATCATGCCATTTCTAATTTTCTTGGGTCAAACTTATTTTTGTGAGTCCGGGAAAATTGTCCCCGAGTTCAAATTCTTTTCCCTAAACCTCCCTCTTCCTTTCCCTTTTCTCTATTGTTTTCTGTTAAAGAAAATATGAGGGAATAGAAGAGAGGAGAGAAAGAGAGCTAGCCTGCTGGCCTCTTGGGCCTGACTCCCAGGCCGACCCATCCATATCTAAGGCCCAGTCGCGCCCCGTTGTAACCCTAGCATCTCCCTCGCTCGTCCCGATCCCCATCTTACTCTCTCCCTCGTTCTCGCAGCGCCGCCAGGGAGGAGCCCCGCGCTCGATCCACACGCTCCTCCCTCCTCTCGCTCTCTCCCTCACCCCATAGCGCCTCGACTCGCTGCTACCTCCCTGCCACCCCATGGCCCCGCGAGCTCGCCTGCCCGCACGGCCATGGCACCGCTGGCCTCCATGGCTCGCTGCGCCCTGCTCCCTTCTGCACATCCAGTGCCGCGCCTCCCCTGCCGCCATGTCATGCTGACTCCGGCGAGGACATGCCTCCCTTTAGCCTCTCCCTCTAGCACCAAGCGCCTCTCCACCTCTGCACCAGCCGGAGCCATCGCCGGCTACCCCGGAGCCGCGCTGCTCCTTCTGCACGCCGCCGTCCGCGACCACCAGGAGGCCGCCGCTCGCCTCGCGCCTCTGCTGCCGGCGACCACGGCCGTTGGAGCGTGCCCGCCATCGACCTCCTCGGCCAACCGGGTCGTGTCGTCCCTTCGTCGCGCCCTCCTCCTCTCCTGTCGTGCAGCCATGGCCCCAAGCTCCTGCTGCAGCCGCTGCTTCCCAGCTCCTCCCCTGCTTCTCCAACTTCGTCCTCGGCCGAGCAGTCCCGCCACGACCATCACCACCCCGACGCCCTTGCTGCTGCTATACCACCTCGATGTCACCAGGGAGTACCATGGCTTCCATCGAGACCCTTGGATTCATCAAGATCGCCAAGTAGCACGACATACGACGCCCGTAACGACCACAACACCGAACGCCAAGTACAGGATGACCCGCGAAGCCCCTGGACGCCATGTATCACAACCGTGGCGTTCCATTTCATCCTTGTCAAGTACCCATGGACGTCAAGTACAACGATGTCGGTGCCCCCAAGTTCGGCTACACGAAAACGCCAAGTACCCCTTCATGTCGGCAAGACCCGCAAGTCGGACCCCGAACGATCGACGACTCGTGGACCATGTACAACTTCAGTCGCCGAACACCTGGGTAGCACAAGTGCCAAGTACCCCAGAGACCACTTGGACGTCAAGTACCGTTGACCCTCGAAGACTCCGTGGACGTCAAGTTTCTCGCCGTGACCCCGAACATCTACGGAAACTTGTGCGACTAAGAATGTGAACGACTCCTATCGCCAAGATCGCTGGTACCACTACCGTCGAGGACCGGTAGTACCACTACTTCTACTACTGCCGCGGAATGACTACTTCCTCCACTTCCCTCGACGAACTCGAACCGCCCCGGAAATGCACGCTTCGAAGGTATAACCCCGAGACGACGCCGTGGACCGTATGCATGTGTGTTGTATGAGATGCTCGTGTTTGCACCGTGTCTGAGATGTACTTGCACGTTCCTCCTTGTTTGCCATGCCATTGACCCGTGGGAACCCAGTAACCGGGATCACCCCACCATCTGTGCTTGACACGCTCCTGCCACACTTTCTTTTGCACCGACATCTCAATGAGTTGTCGGAACTGGAACATTGCCGTGGCACCATTTTGTTATCGTCGTCGTGGCACCCCTTTTGTTTCCGCCACGATGGCAAATGCTTCACAATATGCTTGTCAACTTTTAACAAAAGTTGCCTAAAACTTGTTTATGTCATTCACATCATGATAACAACATTTAAATGTTTAAAATTGTTATTGCATTAAATTGCTAATGCACATAAGGATTTACCGAAATTGTTGTTTGATGTTTTCGGCCTCATTTAAAATGCCTAACTGTGTATTTTACTTATGCTTCACCTCTTGCCATATTTAATAATATTTAATATTGGTGGGTACATAAACAAGAGAGAACTAAATAATTGATGTGGTGTTTCGTCAACATGCATCTTGTTACATGTTGAGCTCCACTTAACTTGTAGTTTTGTTTGTGCACTTTGCCATGCCATGCTTATTTAAATCGAACATGCATCATCCTTGGTTGTGCATCATGCCATGTTTATGCTTATGTGTTTACCGTGTTGCTTGCTTATTTCCGGTTGGTTTCTCTCGTTAGCTTCGGTTTCGATCCGGAGTTGTAAGGATTCATTCGACTCTGTCCGTTTGTCTTCTTCATGGACTCGTTCTTCTTTTTTGCGGGATCTCAGGCAAGATGACCATACCCTCGAAATCACTTCTATCTTTGCTTGCTAGTTGATCGCTCTACCGCTATGTCGCGCTACCTACCACTTGTTGTATCATGCCTCCCATATTGCCATGCCAAGCCTCTAACCCACCTAAGCATCATATCGTTGAGTCTCTCAAAGCCATGAGAATTTCCATTGATGAGTGCAAAGAAAAAACCGCTAGGATGCGTGCTAAGAAAGATGCCTTTATAAGAGCGTGTTCTTCTAGTTCCTACGAAAATAAAGATGAAGATCTAAAAGTTATTGATGTGTCCCCTATTAAACCTTTGTTTTGAAATATGAATCTTGATAATGATGGGGCTGAATATGATCCACCTTTACCTAGAAGGCATTCCAAGAATTCGGAATTTTTTGATCTTGATGCTAAAATTGATAAAAGTGGGATTGAAGAAATTAGAACCCTAGATGTTGCTAAACCCACTATTATGGATTTCAAGGAATTTAACTATGAAAATTGCTCTTTGATTGATTGTATTTCCTTGTTGCAGTCTGTGCTAAATTCTCCTCACCCTTATAGTCAAAATAAAGCATTTACTAAACATATCGTTGATGCCTTGATGCAATCTTATGAGGAAAAACTCGAATTGGAAGTTCCAATCCCTAGAAAACTCTATGATGAGTGGGAACCAACTATCAAAATTAAAATTAAAGACCATGAATGCTATGCTTATGTGATTTGGGTGCTAGTGTTTCCACGATTCCAAAGACTTTGTGTGATTTGTTAGGTTTCCGTGATTTTGATGATTGCTCTCTAAACTTGCATCTTGCGGATTCCACTATTAAGAAACCTATGTAAAGAATTAATGATGTTATTATTGTTGCAAATAGGAATTATGTGCCCGTAGATTTTATTGTTCTTGACATAGATTGCAATCCTTCATGTCCTATTATTCTTGGTAGACCTTTCCTTAGAACGATTGGTGCAATTATTGATATGATGGAAGGAAATATTAGATTCCAATTTCCATTAAGGAAAGACATGGAACACTTTCCTAGAAAGAAAATTAAATTACCTTATGAATCTATTATGAGAGCCACTTATGGATTGCCTACCAAAGATGGCAATACCTAGATCTATCCTTGTCTGTTATGCCTAGCTAGGGGCGTTAAACAATAGTGCTTGTTGGGAGGCAACCCAATTTTATTTTTATTACTTGACTTTTGCTCCTGTTTAGTAATAAATAATTTATGTAGCCTCTGTTTTGGTTGTGCTTTTTTGTGTTTAATTAGTGTTTGTGCCAAGTAAAACCGTTGGGAAGACTTGGGGAAAGTCCTGTTACACTTGCTGTATATAACAGAAACTTTAGCACTCATGAGAACTGCTGCCATTTTTATTTGAAAAGTGCTATTTAGCTAATTGTTTTTGCAGATGATTAATAGATAAATTCCTCACGTCCAGCAATTTATTTTAGAATTTTTGGGGTTCCAGATCTGGTGCTAGCTACAGATTACTACAGACTGTTCTGTTTTTGATAGATTCTGTTTTTCGTGTGTTGTTTGCTTATTTTGATGAATCTATGGCTAGTAAAATAGTTTATAAACCATAGAGAAGTTGGAATACAGTAGTTTTAACACCAATATAAATAAAGAATGAGTTCGGGGCGTTAAACAATAGTGCTTGTTGGGAGGCAACCCAATTTTATTTTTATTACTTGCCTTTTGCTCCTGTTTAGTAATAAATAATTTATGCAACCTCTGCTTTGGTTGTGTTTTTTTGTGTTTAATTAGTGTTTGTGCCAAGTAGAACTGTTGGGAAGACTTGGGGAAAGTCTTGTTACACTTGCTGTAAAAAACAGAAACTTTAGCGCTCACGAGAACTGCTGCCATTTTTATTTGAAAAGTGCTATTTAGTTAATTATTTTTGCAGATGATTAATAGATAAATTCCTCACGTCCAGCAATTTATTTTAGAATTTTTGGGGTTCCAGATCTGGCGCTAGCTACAGATTACTACAGACTGTTCTGTTTTTGACAGATTCTGTTTTTCGTGTGTTGTTTTCTTATTTTGATGAATCTATGGCTAGTAAAATAGTTTATAAACCATAGAGAAGTTGGAATACAGTAGGTTTAACACCAATATAAATAAAGTATGAGTTCATTACATTACCTTGAAGTGGTCTTTTGTTTTCTTTCGCTAACGGAGCTCACGAGATTTTCTACTTTGAGTTTTGTGTTGTGAAGTTTTCAAGTTTTGGGTAAAGACTTGATGGATTATGGAACAAGGAGTGGCAAGAGGCTAAGCTTGGGGATGCATGGATTTCTGATCCATTTAAACCGAGGGGATTCATATGGTGATTCACATGGTGATTCTCTTTATAACATATCCTCCCAATATATTAGGGAGCTATATTAAATATTTCATTAATTTGGAATTAACCATAACACACTTGCAAAATATCCCAATGCCTTTGTTATCTTAATTCTTGGTCTCCAACCTTGCCATATATTCTTTCATCATCTTCCGGTGCTCCACCAAAAATCCGAACATTTATGGACCTTCCTTTTACCAAGTCCTAGTTCAAACCCATTTGAATTAAATTCAAATGAGTTTGAATTTATATCTTTCAATCATGCCATTTCTAATTTTCTTCGGTCAAACTCATTTTTGTGAGTCCGGGAAAATTGTCCCCGAGTTCAAATTCTTTTCCCTAAACCTCCCTCTTCCTTTCCCTTTTCTCTATTGTTTTTTGTTAAAGAAAATACGAGGGAATAGAAGAGAGGAGAGAAAGAGAGCTAGCCCGCTGGCCTCTTGGGCCTGACTCCCAGGCCGGCCCATCCATCTCTAAGGCCCAGCCGCGCCTCGCTATAACCATAACATCTGCCTCGCTCGTCCCGATCCCCATCTCACTCTCTCCCTCGTTCCCGCAGCGCCGCCAGGGAGGAGCCCCGCGCTCGATCCCCACGCTCCTCCCTCCTCTCGCTCTCTTCCTCACCCCGTAGCGCCTCACCTCGCTGCTACCTCCCTGCCACTCCACGGCCCCGCGAGCTCGCCTGCCCGCACGGCCATGGCACCGCTGGCCTCCATGGCTCGCTACGCCCTGCTCCCTTCTGCACATCCAGTGCCGCGCCTCCCCTGCCGCCATGTCCTACTAACTCCGGCGAGGACATGCCTCCCTTCAGCCTCTCCCTCTAGCACCAAGCGCCTTGCGTCTCTCCACCTCTACACCATCCGGAGCCCTCGCCGGCTACCCCGGAGCCGCGCTGCTCCTTCTGCATGCTGCCGTCCGCGACCACCAGGAGGCTGCCGCCCGCCTCGCGCCTTTGCTGCCATCGACCGAGGCCGCTGGAGCATGCCCACCGTCGACCTCCTCGGCCAACCGGGTCGTGCCGTCCCTTCGTCACGCCCTCCTCCTCCCCTGTTGTGTAGCCATGGCCCCAAGCTCCTGCTGTAGCCGCTGCTTCCCAGCTCCTCCCCTGCTTCTCCAACTTCGTCCTCGGCCGAGCAGTCCCGTCACGGCCATCACCTCCCCGACGCCCTTGCTGCTGCTATACCACCTCGATGCCATCAGGGAGTACCATGGCCTCCACCGTGACCCTTGGATTCATCAAGATCGCCAAGTACCACGACATACGGTGCCCGTAACGACCACAACACCGAACACCAAGTACAAGATGACCCGCGAAGCCCCCTGGACGCCATGTATCACAACTGTTGCATTCTGTTTCATCTTTGTCAAGTACCCATGGACGCCAAGTACAATGATGTCGGTGCCCCTCAAGTTCGGCTACACAAAAACACCAAGTACCACTTCATGTCGGCAAGACCCGCAAGTCGGACCTCGAACGATCGACGACTCGTGGACCATGTACAACTTCAGTCGCCGAACACCCAGGTAGCACAAGTGCCAAGTACCCAAGAGACCACTTGGACGTCAAGTACCGTCGACCCTCAAAGACTCTGTGGACGTCAAGTTTCTCGCCGTGACCCCGAACATCTATGGAAACTTGTGCGACTAAGAACGTGAACGACTGCCGTCGCCAAGATCGCTAGTACCACTACCGTCGAGGATCGATAGTACCACTACTTCTACTACCATCACGGAACGACTACTTCCCTCGATGAACTCGAACCGCCCCGGAAATGCACGCTTCGAAGGTATAACCCCGAGACGACGCCGTGGACCGTATGCATGTGTGTTGTATGAGATGCTCGTGTTTGCACCGTGTCCGAGATGTCCTTGCACGTTCCTCCTTGTTTGCCATGCCGTCGACCCATGGGAACCCAGTAACCGAGATCACCCCGCCATCCGTGCTTGACACGCTCCCGCCATACTTTCTTTTGCACCGACGTCTCAATGAGTTGTCGGAACTGGAACGTTGCCGTGGCACCGTTTCGTTATCGTCGCTGTGGCACCACTTTCGTTTCTGCCACGATGACAAATGCTTCACAATATGCTTGTCAACTTTTAACAAAAGTTGCCTAAAACTTGTTTATGTCATTCATTCGCATCGTGATAACAACATTTAAATGTTTGAAATTGTTGCTGCATTAAATTGCTAATGCACATAAGGATTTACCAGAATTGTTGTTTGATGTTTCCGGCCTCATTTAAAATGCCCAACTGTGTATTTTAATTATGCTTCACCTCTTGACATGTTTAATAACATTTAATATTGTTGGGTACATAAACGAGAGAGAACTAAATAATTGATGTGGTGTTTCGTCAACATGCATCTTGTTACATGTTGAGCTCCACTTAACTTGTAGTTTTGTTTGTGCACTTTGCCATGCCATGCTTATTTAAAATGGACATGCATCATCCTTGGTTATGCATCATGCCATGTTTATGCTTGTGTGTTTACCATGTTGCTTGCTTCTTTCCGGTTGGTTTCTCTCATTAGCTTCGGTTTTGATCCGGAGTTGTGACGATTCGTTCGACTCTGTCCGTTTGTCTTCTTCATGGACTCGTTCTTCTTCCTTGCAGGATCTCAGGCAAGATGACCATACCCTCGAAATCACTTCTATCTTTGCTTGCTAGTTGATCGCTCTATCGCTATGTCGCACTACCTACCACTTGTTGTATCATGCCTCCCATATTGCCATGTCAAGCCTCTAACCCACCTTCCTAGCAAACCGTTGTTTGGCTATGTTACAACTTTAGCTCAGCCCCTCTTATAGCGTTGATAGTTGCAGGTGAAGCTGAAGTTTGTTCCATGTTGGAAAATGGATATGTTGGGATATCACAATATCTCTTATTTTAATTAATGCATCTATATACTTGGTAAAGGGTGGAAGGCTCGGCCTTATGCCTGGTGTTTTGTTCCACTCTTGCCGCCCTAGTTTCCGTCATACCGGTGTTATGTTCCTTGATTTTGCGTTCCTTACGCGGTTGGGTGTTATGGGAACCCCTTGACAGTTTGCTTTGAATAAAACTCCTCCACCAGCAAGGCCCAACCTTGTTTTTAACATTTGCCGCCTAAGCCTTTTTCCCTTGGGTTCTGCAGACTCAAGGGTCATCTTTATTTTAAACCCCCGGGTCAGTGCTCCTCTGAGTGTTGGTCCAAACTGGGTGATGTCCGGCGCCCCCTGGGCAACCAGGGTCTATGCCAACCCAACATCTGGCCCATCCGGTGTGCCCTGAGAACAAGATACGTGCGACTCCTATCGGGATTTGTCGGCACATCGGGCGGCTTTGCTGGTCTTGTTTTACCATTGTCGAAATGTCTTGTAACTGGGATTCCGAGACTGATCAGGTCTTTCCGGGAGAAGAAATATCCTTCGTTGACCGTGATTGCTTGTGATGGGCTAAGTTGGGACACCCCTGCAGGGTATAAACTTTCGAGAGCCGTGCCCTCGGTTATGTGGCAGATGGGAATTTGTTAATATCCGATTGTAGAGAGCTTGACACTTGACATAATTAAAATGCATCAACCGTGTGTGTAGCCATGATGGCCTCTTTTCGGCGGAGTCCGGGAAGTGAACACGGTCTTGTGTTATTCTTTATAGTAAGTAGTTTCAGGATCACTTCTAGCTTCTCGACCGTTGTGTTGCTTCTCTTCTCGCTCTTATTTGCGTATGTTAGCCACCATATATGCTTAGTGCTTGCTGCAGCTCCACCTCATTACCTTACCCTACCCATAAGCTTAAATAGTCTTGATCTCGCGGGTGTGAGATTGCTGAGTCCTTATGGCTCACAGATACTTCCAAATAGTTGCAGGTGCCGACAATACCAGTGCAGGTGATGCTACCGAACTCAAGTGGGAGTTCGACGAGGACCTTGGCCATTATGATGTTTTGTTTCTTGTTGATCAATAGTGGAGCCCAGTTGGGACGATCGAGGATCTAGCATTTGGGGCTTTCTTTCTTTATTTTGGTTCCGTAGTCAGACCTTTGATTGTACTCTGGATGATGTATGTTTAACTTGTTATTTGTGTGAAGTGGCGATTGTACGCCAACTCTTTATCCCTTTCTTATTCAGTACATGGGATTGTGTGAAGATTACCCCTCTTGCGACAAAACCACCATGCGGGCATGCCTCTAAGCTATGCCTCGACACGTGGGAGATATAGCCGCATTATGGGTGTGACAGTATAGATGACTAACCAGCTGTCCGTCATCGTTGGAGTCGTCGCCGGAGTGGTCGTCGGAGTCGGTGTGGAACTCCGCCTCCGGCTGTGGAAGCTGACGCCGTCGACGATGTCAGGGTGAAGCAATAACTCACGGGCGGTGACGACAACCTCTGTCTCCATCTCCACGCCATGCTCCGGTGCTTTAGCAGCCCCGGCGTCGCCACTCCCTACGATGAGGCGCTTCAGCAGCATCCTCATACACTGACGGCTTTGAGGACTGAGAGCGGCGTCGAGGATGCAAGCAGAGAGAGAGGATTGTGTGTGTGTAGCGAGGATGGGGGGTGCGGCCGCTCGGGCGCACCATTAATATGGAGTAGTGGGAGTTGTGGGAGAGAGGTGGGCGGCGGTCAAACCGATGGCTCGCCTCCCGGCGAGCCTACGCACCGGACTGCTGGCATGCCTACTGTCGTGGTTTTGTCATGGTAGATGTCCTCGTGAAAGGACTTAGTCGTGGAGCCATCGCGACAGGTTAGCTTGAAGGGGTTAAAGCGGACAAGGGACGCGAGGGATTATACTGGTTCGGCCCCTTACGATGAAGGTAAAAGCCTACGTCCAGTTATGATGGAATTGCTAGGGTTTCGATGACTAGGGAGCGAATCCGCTTTGCCTGGCTCTCGAGTTATTGTTTGTTGTCCCTAAACCGCCATCAGGTCATCCCTTTATATACACAGGTTGACGCCCGGCGGTTTACAGAATCCCGAGGCCGGTTCATAAAACGTGCCCGGCTCGGTTTCTATCTTTCCTTGCCTTACAACATAAGTTACATATCATATGATGGTTTATGTCTATGGGCCCTAATCCGCCTTTGGGCCCAGGGCTTTCATGTTAAATCTCCTCCGTAAAGTGCCATACTTCCTGTCTTCATGGGCTTCAATCATGACTAACTCATTGTGGGCATAACCCGGCCCCTCATGAGCCGGTTTATACCTAGTAGTAATATCTCCAACATTAGGCCCCAGATTGATTTGAACTTGTTCATGTCAATCTTCAACACTTAGAAAAATTCCTCCTTCCGCACCTTCACATAAATCTTGTAAACTGCCATGATGTCATCTTCCAAGTTCGTAATAAACCGCCATGACGTCACCTGTCATTAAAAATTGAATATACCTCACCTTTATTAATGAGCCTTCCGACAATCGAGACGACCGCTCTGTCACATATCCAACTTTTGGGCTCCTCGATTTTCATGCCTGTCACTTATCCTTTCACCTTATAAATAAGACCGGGGGGGGGGGGGTCCTTTTTATTTTCCCCCTCTTGCCTCCTCGCTTCTTCTTCCTCGTGCCGACCTGACCCGTACGCGCCGCCGTCGTCATCAAGCTCCGCCCTCGTCTTCTCCTCCGGCCGCTGCATCAACCTGATCATTCCAGAAAAACGCGGCGCGCCTCCCCTGCTTCAACAGCTTCGGTAAGTTCCTCTTCCCTTCCTCTGTAGATCCGCTAGGGTTTGCAAGTTCTTCTGTGTTCTACACTGTTCCTTACGGATTCTTCGTAGTTTCTCCACTGCATCCTCTTTTGATCTAAAAGAAGTATGGAACTCACGCGGTAGCTGTTTCGTAACCATTTCAGATGCTAGCAGATCCTTTAAAACCGATGAACTCCTATGTACTGGTTTTTTTAGGTCTAGACTTATTTTCCTTTTCCTAACATGTGGTAGATCCAAAATTCCAATGTGAAACCGTGAAACTAGTTTTTCCTCACTTAGTCATTTTTTCTTCAGATCTGTACTTTCATTGTCTGCGTAGGCGGTTTATCCTTTAGAAAATAATCTGCCATATGCCATTAGTCCCCTTGTAAACCGCCAATCGCTTTATTATTTATAATAGCATCAACCTCCGGCTTAACAATCTTGCATGCTTGAATACTTTTCCCTTAATCTGCCACGCTTTATGCCTGTCTGTCATGAACCTTAAACCGACATTTGATCTTTTTCCAGCTTTTCATTTGAAATGGCCAAATAATTTTATGCCTGTAACTGGGTCCCTTCCCGTGTTACTGAAGAGCAACTAGATGGATGCGTCAGAACTGGTGCTTTACCAGAACAAAGCAAAATCCACTGGCGAGTTCCCGGTCTAGAAAATCCTCCTACCCCCAAGGATGGAGAGGTGGTAGTATTTGTTGATCATATGAGCCGTGGTTTTAAACCGCCCGGATCCAAGTTCTTTCATGATGTGCTTGCCAGCTTCCAGATCCACCCTCAAGATATTGGACCTAATTCTATGTCCAATATTTGCCACTTTCAAGTGTTCTGTGAGGCCTATCTGCAAGAAGAGCCAACCATGGAATTGTTCAGGGGTTTTTTCTACTTGAACCGTCGTACTGAATTTGTAGATGGGCCCAACACTGAACTTGGCGGCATCTCCATTCAGAAAAGGAAGGACGTCAGCTTTCCCCATGCCAAACTTCATAGTCATCCCAAAGATTGGAACTAGACTTGGTTCTACTGTAAGGATACTTCCCCTGATGATGAAAACCCTCTGCCGGGTTATCGTGCTCACCGGCTTACCAACACGCATCCCTTTCCGCAACGGCTGACTACCAAGGAACGGGCCACATATGCACCACAACTCGCCAAGCTCAAAGCTTTTACAGCTAACGGTTTGACTGGAGTTGACTTCGCTCGTTGCTAGATATCTTGGAGCATTTTACCGTTAAGCCGTCGCCCCAGTTTAATGTGTCAGTACACAAGGGACTTAAAAGATCCTCAACGACATATTGATATTCAGCTAACAGAGGCTGAAGTTACCGAGTCTATTAAGAAAATATTGGATGAATCGGTGGCTGTCTGCAGCAAAACAGGGCTTAGTCCCTTCTTCATTTCCAATAAACTGCCAGATGTAAGACTTGCCTCACTCCTATTTGTACTTGATATTCTTAACTATGTAATCTTTGATATCATCTCTCCATCTTTTAATAGGGTGACGACCCATTCTAGAAGAAGAAGCCGCAGGATAAACCGGCCAAGACCCCTCGACCAAAGACGAAGGTTGTTAAAAGACCTGCCAAGAAAAAGGCAGCTGAACCCATCGGGTTAAACCTTGATGATCCGGATGTAGAGATAAAACTTGACTCTCTTGGTTCATTTTTCATACACCTCATTGACAATGATTATTATCAGGATGACGCTGAAGGCAGCCAAGCCGATGATGCAGAGGTAATTATCCTTTCCTCCGGTTCAGACCCTCTGCCAACACAAAAAATCCATCAAGCAATCCGGAAAGTAAGATTTTCTCACCCCCTAGCTCACCTGGACCCAAACTTTCTTTTGAAGAAGCAGCAACACGAAGCTCGCCGCACAACCCGGCACAATGACCAAGTAGTCACTTCGGCCGGTTTACGAAACACTCCGGTTCGGAAACGTTGATCTGAGGTCTCACACACTTCCGATACTTCTTATCCTAAGGTGGGTTATTTCCGACAACCTCTTAATCCATCCAATTCAAATTATTATGGAACGCCTCATTCATCATCTGGCGAGTCAACGGCCACATAGCTCCCTCCTCTTAAGACTGTTCCTAGGTAAATACTTTAAACTTAATCTGTTGACACTTATACTTGCGTGTTATACTGACCTTTATATCTTTTCCTTTCAGGGCCAAGGCCAGACCTAGCAAGAAAGCTCGGGTAACTAAACTAAACCGTCTGATGACCATGTGGTTGTTGAACCGGAAGGAACAAATGCTGATGCCATGTTTGATGATCCACCCCCTCAAGACCATGATTTTGTTGAACAACTAGAAGTTGATGCAATAGGTCATGCTGATAAACTGGCAAGCCCGGTCCCAACTGATGATAAACCGTCAAGTCCAGCTAAGGCTGCTGATGAATCGTCAACTCCAGTAAAGGCTGTTGGTAACATGGAAGATGATATTATAATTACTGGTGTTGGCCACACCACCCCTGGCAATCCTGTTGCGTTATCAAAGCATAGTGCCAAAGAGGAACTCTCTGCTATGGGCAAAGTCAAGTGGAGCACAGACTTGTCAAGCTCACCCACCTCAACGCCCAAGAACTTCATTCTGGTTTCTTAAACCGTATGTACACAAACCGCGACTACGAAGCCGGTTTAGTGAATCTGATGAAGGAGCGATATGAGGTAACTTCATAGCTGTTTCTCTCTTATGTCTAAGTTCAAGTACCAAAACAGTAGCCCCCAAGGGCCGATTTATGATGCCAATCTAAACCGGGACTTTGCAATATCTCAACTCTGCATGCTTATCCTCCAAGGGCCAGTTTATCTTTCCAAGCTGAACCGGGACTTTAACCGATTTTACTTTGAGAAAATGTACATTAGCCCCCAAGTGTCAAGAATAATACTTGTATTGTACTTGGGACTTGTTAAAAAAATTCTGATAATCAAGCGAATAGGCATTAGCCCCCAAGTGCCAAGTGTATAACTTGTTATGTGCTTGAGACTTCCAAATTTCACTGCCACCTCATAATATGTCTTTCTCTTATAGGCTGAGCTGAGCAAAAAGGAAGCCCAAACCGCTGACCTTCAAGAAAATATCAAATCCCACCAAGCAGCGACCTCCAAAGCCAAAGAGGAATTGACCAGTGCCTTAGCAGCCATGGAGAAGTTGAAGGAAACTTTGAAGAAGAAACAGACAGACTAGGGCATAGAGAAAGCCGCTTTACAAAAGAGAGCTGAAGACGCAGAAGCAACCCTTAAACCGGTGGTCGAAGAGCTGACCGGTTTAAAGCGGCAGATCAATGCCATGACCTCTGCTGTTTTTGGTAAGTACCTTCACCTGAAGTTTCCAACATACATTATCTCATCAGTTACCGGTTTACGGATGCTCGCAATGACACAGGAACTCGCATTACCCATCTGGGCTCTGACATGCGGATGAAGCTGAAGGCTGCCTATACTCTGATAGAGTAGTTATATTCCGGAGCTCAATGGGCCATCTGCACTGCTACTCATAACAAACCGCTTCCAACCTTGATAAAGGAAACCCTTGAGAAACCGTTAATGTTGCCTGCCCGGTTGGATGAGCTAAAAAGATCAGCTACAAGGTCAGGTGCGCTAACTGCCCTAATCCGGGCTAAGGCATGGATATCAGATCTTGAATCGTCGGATATAGGCAGTGGCTACCCTGGCGTAAAGGAGGACGGATTAGAGTTTAACAATGACGATCTTCGCCAGTTGACAAGGGAAATGCGCCCCTTAGCAAGCAAATTGGCTGAGGAAACCGATCTCTCTCACTATCAGCCGGTTTATGATTCTGATCAGAAAAGATATCCTGCGCCAACACATGATGTAGAAGATCTTATTCTGCCAATCCGTAAGCACACCTATGCCCCTGATGTTGACCCCTCAAACCTTATAAGTGATGAAGTTGTGTTCCAAGCCTTAACTCGAATCGATTGGGCAACCATTGACTTCCAGCCACTGGGTAGAGAGGAGGAAGATGGACCAGCGTAGGACGATCTACAACCTTTAACTCAGCCGGGTGACGAGTCATGATCCGGAGGCCAGCTTAGCCTTCTGCGTACTGCCAAACTTGCTGAAAACAATTATTCTTTTGGGCATTAAAGGGCCTTGTAATAGGCTAGTTCAAAACACTCGGTCTGCTATGCCATAGTGCATACTTATTTTGCCTGATACTGTGAATCCACTGTGCTTTAGGATATATTATGTTCATATCCGTAGCGGTGTTATTCAAATTATTCCTGCATACAAGAAATTTGAAAGTGTCCTGGCGGTTTACCGCTGGACGGGTCATGATGCCCAAATATATAGTCGGGGTTGATAACCAAGGCTGTACTTTGAAAAATAATCAAAGATGAAAAGACGATACCTCTGATATTGAATCACACTGTTGGTTGACCAACTTTTGTATATTTAGGGTGATAACCCCAATCTTGAGTATTGATAACTCCTTCCATGTTTTGCCGGTTTATGATAAAACCATACCGGGTTATAATAAACACCGGTGTATCCACATATAATACTGGTGACTTGTAGTCAAAACCAGACCAGGTCAATAAACGTCGGATTATAATTGATCATGTACTAACAACTTATCGTTGAAAGCCAACCCAGGCCAATAAATGCCGGTTTATCATAAGATAAAAAATCTCACTAGAGGAGAAAAAACTTGTCAAATAAAAACACAAAGAGAACATGCAAGGCTTTTCATGGGCTGTCAGGCCCTAAATTGAGGCTTTTCATGGGCTGCCAGGCCACTGAGCTAAACCATTTTTCAAAGCCTTTTAAGATGGACCTCAATCATTAACCAATCATCGTTTTAACTTTGACAAGTTCACGGTCTATGAGATTGACCTGTCAAATGTTCGGCGGGTCATACCAGCTTTACCTGGACGGAGTGGCTTACTTAAAAAAGGCAGGATAACCCAGGGTTTTAGGTGAATACACCTGGCTTCCAAGCCTGGCTTGGTAGCCTATTGCAAGGGTGCAAGCTCTTTGTTCTTTGAGAAGCAAAGAGCCCCCAAGCAACATTGGAGCTGTGCTCGGTGGGTGCCTATGTTTGAGTTGTGCTGTTGCAACACTCTCTTTGGCCCCACATGATTTCCTTTTGGCCTTAAGCCGATCAAGAGGTGTAGCTATGGTTCGAATATGACCAAGCCCCCTAGTGATTTCCTTTGATATATGTGTGGATTTATAAGCCGGATCAATAGAACTCCGCTTTATAAACAGAAGCCCCCATGTAAGCACACATGATGTAATAAAAACAACAGAGACCCCGCTTTAGCTGAGGCTCCGGTTTATTATATTGATCATAATATATACATTGTCATAATTATGTACATAAGAAGAGCCTGTGGCTCAAGTATAGTAGGGCCGAAGATGAGCTATATTCCACGGCCGTTGGGTCTCCTCCTCTGATTTACGTGAGTCTTTGTGCTCTCGAACATCGATAAGGTAGTATGATCCGTTGTGCAGATTTTTGCTGACCACAAAAGGTCCTTCCCAAGGTGGGGACAACTTGTGCATATCAGTCTAATCCTAGATGAGCCGGAGCACCAGATCGCCTTCTTGAAAAGTTCTGGTTTTAACCCGGCGGCTGTGATAACGTAGTAGATCTTGTTGATAAATCACCGAACGTGCCGCTGCGAGATCGCGCTCCTCATCTAACAGGTCCAGTGAGTCCTGACGTGCTTTCTTATTACCGGCTTCAACATAAGCCGCCACACGGGGCGAGTCATGACGGATGTCACTAGGGAGAACCGCCTCTGCTCCGTAAACCATGAAGAAAGGCGTGTAACCCGTAGATCTGTTCGGTGTGGTGTTGATACTCCATAACACGGAAGGTAACTCCTCCACTCAACAACCCGGCGTCCGCTTTAAAGGAACCATAAGCCGGGGCTTGATGCCTCTCAAAATCTCTTGATTGGCTCTCTCTGCTTGACCATTAGATTGGGGGTGAGCCACTGATGACACGTCAAGCCGGATGTGCTCATGTTGACAAAATTCTTCCATAGCACCCTTGGATAGATTAGTACCATTATCAGTTATGATGATGTGTGGAAAACCGAAATGGAAGATCACCTTTTTGATGAATTGAACCGCCGTGGCCGCATCACACTTACTGACTGGCTCTGCCTCTACCCACTTGGTGAACTTATCAACCGCCACCAGTAGGTGGGTCTTCTTGTCTTTGGACCTCTTAAAGGGCTCAACCATATCCAGCCCCCAAGTTGCAAATGGCCAAGTGATCGGAATCATCCCTAATTCTTGAGCCGGAACATGAGCGCGGCGTGCAAACTTCTGACAACCGTCACACCTCTTTACCAAATCCTCAACATCAGCATGAGCCGTCAACCAATAGAAGCCGTGACGGAAGGCCTTAGCTACCAAAGATTTTGAACCGGCATGGTGACCACAATCTCCTTCATGGATCTCACGCAAAATCTCACAGCCTTCTTGAGGAGACGCACAACGCTGAAACGCCCCTGTTACACTGCAATGATGTAACTCCCCATTGACAATGGTCATTGACTTGGATCGCCGGATTATCTGCCTGGCCAAGGTTTCATCCTCCGGTAACTCGCCCCGGTTCATGTACGCCAGGTATGGGACCGTCCAATCCGGAATAACATGAAGAGCCGACACCAACTGAGCCTCCGGGTCAGGAACAGCCAAATCCTCCTCTGTATGTATCTTGACCGACAGATTATGCAGCACATCCAGAAAGACATTGGGTGGCACCGGTTTACGTTGAGAGCCTAAGCGACTTAAAGTGTCTGCCGCTTCATTCTTTCGCCGGTCTATATGGTCAACCTGATAACCTTTGAAATGACCAGCCACTATGTCCACCTCTCGTCGATACGCCACCATGAGTGGATCCTTGGAGTCCCAAGTGCCAGACACCTGTTGAGCTACCAGGTCCGAGTCACCAAAGAACTTAAACCGTCTTAAATTCATCTCCTTAGCCATCCGAAGACCATGGAGCAAGGCCTCATATTCAGCTGCATTGTTAGTGCAAGGGAACATTAAACTGAGAACATAACAAAACGTATCACCTCGTGGGGAAGTTAATATGACTCCAGCCGCCGAGCCCTCCAATTGTCTAGACCCATCAAAATGAATAATCCAATAAGTGTTATCTGGCTTTTCCTCTGGTGCCTGCAACTCTGTCCAATCATTGATGAAGTCCACAAGTGCCTGGGATTTGATTGTTGTGCAAGGCGTATATTTTAACCCATGAGGTCCAAGCTCAATAGCCCATTTGGCAATCCGGCCAGTTGCTTCTCTATTTTGGATGATATCCCCCAAGGGGGCAGAACTGACCATAGTGATAGGATGACCTTGAAAATAGTTCCATGAAAACTCCATACACTAGCTTCCGCCAATGTGGGTACCTCTGATTAGAGTCAATAAGCACCTCACTAATATAATAAACCGGCTGTTGAACCGGATACTCCTTTCCGGCCTCCTTGCGCTCCACAACAATAGCCACACTGACAGCCCGTGCATTAGCAGCCACATATAACAACAAGGGCTCTTTATCAACAGGAGCAGCAAGGACAGGCGGCTCAGCTAGTGTCGGTGGGAACGACACCTATGGGATCACGAGAATCCCTACTGTGGTTAGCGGGGTGCAGGGTCGTGAGAAGAGCGGATCTAACAGGTAGCACACGGTTCGTTTATCCAGGTTCGGGCCGCAAGGATGCGTAAAACCCTACTCCTGCTTTGGTGGATTGTATATCTGTGTTCTTGAGCTAGCCATGGGGCGTGAGGAGCTCCAAAAAGCCGAATCCTTCTCCTGGTCGCCCCGGGCCTCCTTTTATAGGAAAAGGGGTGGCCACAGTGGCACACAAGAGGTGGAAAGGGTACAGTGATACGAGGTTATCCCTCGCATTACATGACAAGGCGCATTTAATGCGTCTTGCTTAGGTGTCCTTGCTTTATCGGGGACGGGGGAGAGATCTGTCTCGTCCGTCGCCGCTCCTTCTTGTGTCGACACGCGCCCTGGCCAGCGACGCCTGCGATGCCACGTAGGTAGGCAGGCAGCTGAGGTGGCACAGTGGTGGGTCTTCACGAAGATCTGCATGCCGCCACGCAGGTGCCTGCCCAGCTGGTTGGGTCGGCAGGTGCATGCATGCGGTGGTGGAGGTTTAGTCGGCATGGGCCTAATGGTGGCCCTGCGGGTGTCCTCGGCAAGGGCCTTGCCGGGGCCCCGGCAAGGGTCTTGCCGAGGCGCCTGCTGTCATCCCCGGCAAGGCGCTTGCCGGGGGCCTTGTGGTCTTCCTCGGCTGGGATCCCGCCAAGGGTTGTCGTCTCCTTAGTGCGTATCTGATCTTGAATGTCTTCACAAAGATCTGCATGCCGCCACGGGGATGTCTCCCGAATCCTTGCCCTTTGGGGGCAGTGGACTCAAGGGTGATTTGCTCCGTAGGCGCGGGACGAGTCGCCGCGGCAAGGGTCTTGCCGGGGCTGCTAGAACTGTCTCCCGGCAAGGATCTTGCCGGGGGAGTCCGCTTCGTCCCCTTTGCTCTTCGTGGTCTTGGCCTTGGCGTCGTTCTAGTTCTCTTGAGCTTCGGTCTTACCCTGGCTCACCTCCCTTGCCTTGCTTGGTGTGGTGGTGCCCATGGCTCAGACTGCCCGTGCACAGTTATAGGGGTACAAAAAGTGTACCCCTCTTTTTGTACACCGACAGGAGCCCCCGGGCCTGGGCCACACATAAGCGCAACGCGTTGTTGGGCTAGGCCCAAAAAAACGGTGCGCGGGCAGGCGGGGCGGTTTTTACCGTGGTAAGATTCTTTGCGCGCTACGCTTCCCACGACTCCCACGCGTGGCGCAGCGTGGGGAGGTGCGTGTGACGTGGGCAGCATGCGTGGGGTTGGTTCCCGCAGGCATGCGTCACATCGTAGTAAAGGGGCGGTTCGCGCCTTCCCCATAAACGGAGGGAGGCGTGGAGGCGCGGCCCATTTACTGAATGGGGCTGAGGCGCGGTCTTCAAGGCGTCCACTCCCCACGATCACGGGGTGGGGAGTGGTCGTCTCACCCGTCCCCTCGGTTCTGCACGTCCGCCACGTGTCTCCCATGCGCCTGGGGTGGCAAACGGTGGAGGCGGGAAACCGGGCCGTCGCTGGTTGGGGCGGCGGGTCGGTCCTGGCTCCCTGCGCCTTCCGTATCTTGATTGGCCGAGCGGGGCGGCCGAGCCCCAACCCCGATCCTTTATAAAGAGCGGGAGGGGGGATGGCGTCCCGCATTCTTTCATCTTCTTCTTCCTTCAGCTTCTGCTCCTCCCTTCCATCCGTCATGGAGAGAGGGAATCCCGGTCCTTCAACAGTGGCGGCGAGGGTCGCCGCTCGACAACGCGTCCCTCCTTCTCCTGCGCCTGCGGTGGCAGAGCCAGCCGCGAGGGGAAGGGGGAGGGGCGAGGCCGTGGGCGAGGCCGGGGCTCGGGGAAGAGGAGGACGGGGCGGCGCGCCGGCCTCGCCTCCGCCAGCAGCTCCTCCTCCAATGGAGGGCCATGTTGGGGATGACCCTTGTGAGTTCTTCGTCAGGCTGCGCCGGCCGCCGCGCCGTCGCCTTCGTCTCCCGACTCCATTTGCGCGGGAGATGGAGCTGGATCCGCCGGAATCGTTGCGGCTGCACATGAGGGGCTGCGGGATCAGTGGCACGCGGGTCCGCGTCGACTTCCCCGCCCCTCACGTGATGTATCTTTGTCGGGGATGGAAGACGTTTGCTCATATCCACCGCTTGACGGAGGGGCTCACTCTCCATTTTAAGCTGATGGAGGGTGGCCTTCTCTCCGTCAAGGTCTTCGGGTGCTTTGGGACCCGTGCAAGGTGCTGCGTGGAGAGCTCTTCTGATAGTGAAGACTCCTCCTCGGGCGGGAGTGACGAGGAGGACAGCGGCAGCGACGACGAGGGTAGTAGGCGGCAGGATGACGGGTCCGATTAGGTGTCGGGTGCCGCTCCGTGCGGCACCGGCGACCCCATCATCCGCGTCGCCGGCTCCCTGAACTTCTCGGGGTCGTCTCCTTGGGCGGCTGGCGTTGGGAGGCTGCGGAAGAGGAAGAGGGCGGGCGGCAAGGCCGTCAAGTCGGAGTACGCGGGCACCGACGCCTTCGACGCGTGCTGACGTCCTGCCGCCTCGTCTTCGAGCTCTGCTTCCGGCGCCGCCATCACCATCCAGCCTTTGGACGGCCACCAAGATGTTCTCTTGGTGTCTTCTGCCACCCGTAGCTCGCCTAGGCGCTCCTTTTGTCCCTTTCGCCTCCTTGACCTGCCTCCTGAGGAGAGGGACAAGAAAGGGATTACGGGCACCTTATCTCTTTTTAGTTTGTAAGCCTTCGGGCCTTTGTTGAATTTAAAACTTGTAATCCCATCATTCATGTTTTTCATTCCCTATGGACTGTACCTGAGTGGAATGTTTTTAATGAAAAAGGGATGCTTGCCGGGTCATTTGTTTGTGGGTGGAACCCATGACAAGGAGTAAATCCTTGATATCTTCAAGATAAACATTTCCTTGCCCGGCAACAGGCCTTGCCGTCTCCCCACTTCGCTCGACCTTCCTCACGCCTTTGGCGGAGGCAGGGATGAGGCGGGTTCAGGCTCCTTGTTTCATCCTTTCGCTGCCGCGACTACGACCAAACTTGGCCCCAGGAACGAGCCCTAGGGCCTAGAGTTATGGGAGCACGGTAGCTTAGGGGAAAACGAGGTTTCACATACCTCAGTCCATAATGGAATGCATGATAAGGGATGAAGAACTTATCTGAAGCTGCAGTCCCCGGCAACCCTGGTTCGCCGTGGGTGAATCTTTGCTCTTGCAGCCCCCGGCAATACTGGCTTGCCGGGGGCTAGATGCTGGTCTGTTCCTCTTTTTTTCCTCCCCAAGTGGTTCGGCACGGATATCCGTGTGTCCTGTGAACCAAAGAAGACAAAAGAAAGACAAAGAGACGCACACTCGACCTCTAAGCTAGGGGTTAGTCGCCGCTAAGCACTATCAACCCTAACCAAGGACGAGACTCGACCTAGCATGCATGCTATAACTTAGGGCGCCAGCGCTTCATTTACTTATGCTCAGGGTCTGCGCCTGGCTTTGTACAAAGGGTTACATGCGTCATCGGCAAGGCTCGTACAAAAGGTGGCTTGCCGGGGGGCCCGGCAAGCCGCGCCTCACGGGTAAAACTTGCGAAGATGCTCAATGTTCCAGGAGTTACTCACCGGAACGGCATCTTCGGTCTCCAGGCGGACTGCGCCGGGCCTGGTGACTCGTATTACCCGATTAGGGCCTTCCCACTTTGGCGTCAACTTGTTGGAATTCTTGGCCGATTGAACGCGCCGAAGAACAAGGTCGCCTTCCTCAAAGCTTCGGGCATGAACCTTGCGGCTATGGTAGCGGCGCAAGGCTTGCTGGTAGCGCGCTGCTCTCACAGCCGCCCGAAGACGATCTTCCTCAAGGAGCGTTGCGTCATCTTGGCGCAGTTGCTCTTGCTCAAGCTCATCATAAGCGAGTACTCGAGGTGACCCGTATATGAGTTCAGTGGGGAGAACTGCTTGTGCCCCGTATACCAGGGCAAAGGGTGTCTGGCCGGTGGCTCGATTTGGTGTCGTTGTGATTGACCAAAGAACCGCCGGCAATTCATCAATCCAGCGCCTTCCACTCTTGCGCAGCCTGTCGAAGGTCTTTGTCCTTAAGCCTCGCAGTACTTCAGCGTTTTCCCTCTCAGCTTGACCATTGCTTCGTGGGTGAGCAACGGAAGCGAAACAGACTTTGCTGCCGAGGTCTTGGGTATATTGCATGAAGGTGCGGCTTGTGAACTGTGTACCGTTGTCGGTGATGACCCTGTTGGGTACACCAAAACGGCACACTAGTCCCTTGAAGAATTTGACGGCTGACTGAGCTGTGACCTTCCTCACTGCTTCCACCTCTGGCCACTTTGTGAACTTGTCGATTGCGATGTACAAGTACTCAAAGCCCCCGACAGCGCGGGGGAAAGGGCCCAGTATGTCGAGCCCCCAGACCGAGAAGGGCCAGGAGAGAGGAATGGTTTGAAGGGCTTGAGCTGGCTGATGAAGCTTCTTTGAATGGAACTGACACGCTTCACACCTGGTGACTAGTGTCGTCGCATCCTGGAGGGCGGTGGGCCAGAAGAAGCCTTGCCGAAATGCCTTTGCCGGCAAGGGCCCTTGACCCTATGTGGGATCCACATATGCCTCCATGTATCTCCGCCAACAGCCCCAGTCCTTCCTCTCGAGGGATACACTTCAATTTCACGCCGTTCGGACTCTTTCTGTACAGGACGTCATCGACGAACTGGTACATAGTAGAGCGACGGGCTACTTTTTCCGCTTCTTCCTGCTCCTCAGGAAGTTCCCCTGTTTGGAGGAATCAGATGGTATGCTGTGCCCATGCTGGAGCCTGGGGCTCGATGGCGAGGACTAAAGGTGTTTCCTCCGCTACAGGAGCGGCTGTCTCGACAGCAAGAGCTTGATGCTCCGCCGGAGCTAACCGTCCCGTGACGGGCTCAGTATCTCCGGCAACATCCTTGCTAGTGGCTCCGGGGAGCTCGGCGGGAAAGTACTTGCCGGGCCCTGATTTCCTCCTCTTGTTTTGCTCTATTGATGGATCAACGGATGGTTGGGTTAGCTGAAGCACAAAGGTACCTGGTTCCACATGTAGCTTGAGGGCAGCGCGCTTTGACAGGTAATCGGCGATGTCATTCTCCGCTCAGGGAACGTGCTCCACCTATATACCATCAGAACACTCTTCCAGCTTTCTCACTTCATCGACGTAGGCCTTCATCAATGGGCTCTAGTAATCTTTGTTGACTTGTTTGACGACAAGTTGCGAGTCGCCCCTGACGATGAGTTTCTTGGTTCCGAGGTCTGCCGCGATCCTAAGACCAGCAAGGAGCCCCTCGTATTCAGCCGTATTGTTTGTTGACACCTCCCTGGGAAAGTGCATCTGGATCACATACTTGAGGTGCTCTCCGGTGGGTGCGACAAGTAGTACGCCAGCCCCAGCGCCCTGTAAGGAGAAAGCTCCATCAAAGTACATGATCCAGTTGCAACTTGCCTCCTTGCCGGGGAGAGCAGTCTCTTGGGTTTCTTCGTCAGGCGTCGCAGTCCATTCTGCAACGAACTCCGCCAGGACTCGGCTTTGAATCATCGAGGTACTCTCAAACTTGAGGCCAAAGCTGGACAGTTCCAGTGCCCACTCTATGATCCTTCCCGTTGCATTTGGATTGTGCAATATCCGTTGTAGAGGGAGGCGAGTGACGACAGTGATTTCGTGCGCCTGGAAGTAGTGACACAGTTTCCTCGAGGCCATAAGAAGGCCAAAGAGCAGTTTCTGCACACCGGAGTACCTTGATCTAGCCCCCTGCAGAAGGGAGCTAACAAAGTAGACCGGGTGCTGCATCATCTTCTTCCTTGGCGGCACTCCAACCGGCTGCGTCGTCTCGGCATCGGTGGCATCGGGCTCCGTCGCTGCTATTACCTCATCATCAATTTCTCTCTGCGCCACTAGTGCGGCGCTGACCACCTGGTTCGTTGCCGCCAGGTACAGCAGCAACGGTTCCTGTGGCCTAGGCGCAACTAGTATTGGCGCGGAGGAGAGGTACCTCTTCAAATCTTGCAATGCTGCTTCGGCTTCTGGCGTCCACTCCATCGGGCCCGCCTTTTTCAAAATCTTGAAAAAGGGAAGGGCGCGCTCGGCGGACTTGGAAATGAACCTGCTCATGGCGGCAACGCAACCAGCAAGCCGACGCACATCCTTGACTCGCTTGGGCGCTTCAATCTGCTCTATAGCTTTGATCTTGTCCGGATTGGCCTCTATCCCACGCTGTGACACAAAGAACCCGAGAAGCTTGCCAGACGGGACGCCGAAGACGCACTTCTCAGGGTTCAGCTTGAGATTGATCTTGCGTAGGTTTGCAAATGTTTCTTGTAAATCTGATATGAGGGTTGCCCTGTTCTTGGTTTTGACCACTATATCATCCATATAAGCTTCCATATTTCTATGGAGCTGGGGTTCAAAACCAATCTGGACCGCCCTTGCAAACGTTGAACCAGCACTCTTCAACCCGAAAGGCATCCGTATAAAGCAATACGTACCACATGGGGTGATGAATGCCGTTTTCTCTTCATCTTCCCTTGTCATGAAGATCTGGTGGTAGCCGGAGTAGGCATCGAGGAATGACAACAGATCACACCCAGCTGTGGAGTCAACAATCTGGTCGATGCGCGGCAACGGGAAGGGGTCTTTGGGACAAGCCTTATTAATATCTGTGTAATCAATACACAGCCTCCACTTCCCATTTGCCTTGCGCACTACCACCGGATTGGCCAACCACGTTGGATGGAGCACTCCTCTTACCAAACCCGCTGCTTCCAGTTTCCGGATCTCCTCTGTGATGAACTCTTGTCGTTCCAAAGCTTGCTTTCTGACCTTCTGCTTGACGGGCCGCGCATGAGGACAGACAGCAAGGTGGTGCTCAATCACCTTCCTGGGAACGCCGGGGATGTCGGATGCTTGCCATGCAAACACATCGACATTCGCCCGCAGGAAGGTGACGAGCGCGTCTTCCTATTTGTCGTCAAGGGTGGAGCTTATGGTAAAAGCTCCTCCCGTGCCGTCCTCCTTGACAGAAACCTTCTTGGTTCCCGGCGGTGTGGCCCTGGACTTCTTGTTTCTGTCGGCGGAGCTCTCTGGCACGTCCTCGACGGGAGCGCTACACTCCGAAGAGGTGCGCTTGCCGGAGTGGGTGCCTGAGGTCTCACCGGTCTTCTTCTTTTGCCTTCCCGGGGCTCCAGCGGCAGGAGCAAGCGCCTTAGCAGTGGCGGCTGCTGCAACTGCTTGTTGGTAGAGTTGGTCAGCGCAAATTAGCGCATCCTTCTTGTCTGATGGGACGGTGATGATCGTCACAGGCCCCGGCATCTTCAGGGTGTTGTAGGCGTAATGTGACGCCGCCATGAACTTGGCCAGCGCTGGGCGGCCAAGGATCCCGTTGTAAGGCAAGGGGATCTTGGCAACGTCGAACACAATCCTTTCTGTCCTGTAGTTCAGATCACTCCCAAAAGTCACGGGCAACGTGACCTTTCCCTTTGGTTGACTTCTTCCCGGGTTGACCCCCTGAAACGTGCCCGTCTCTTCGAGGTCTTCATCAGGAATCTGCAATTTCTCGATCACGGCAGGCGAGATTAAGTTCAGACCGGCCCCGCCATCGACTAGCATCTTTGTCACCTTGAGGTTGCGTATTGTTGGTGAAACCAACAATGGCAAGCACCCGACTGCAGTAGTGCGATCAGGGTGATCCTCAGTGTCAAAAATGATAGGTGTGCTGGACCACTTCAGCGGCCTTTGGGCATCAAACGACGGTTCCGCCGCTGTAATCTCACGCGCCCACTGTTTAAGCTGGCGGTGAGAGGTATGCAGCGAGGCGCCGCCATCGACGCACATGGCCTCTGTAGCTTTCTGAAATCCTTGGTCACCAGACTCATCGTCCTCTTCGTGATCATCGTCTTCTGGCTTTTTGTCACGGCCCCGGGCGGGCCTCTCCCGCTGTTTATCTTTGCCGCGACGGCCCGCCTGGCCGTCACGCTTCTTGCCGGACCCCTCAGCACCGTCCTGGCCTTTCTCCTTGTCCCGCCTCTCATATTCAGCCCTCTGCTTCTCAGCAAGGAGCTCAACCTGTCGGCAGTTCTGGAGATCATGGCCTTTGGTGCGATGGATCTTGCAGTATTGCTTGTCGGAGTTTCCTGGCTTCTCGGCAGCCGCCAAGGCCCGGCAGGCGACACATCCGGCAATTTCCTTGCCGGGGTCATCTGCCTTGGTTTTCTTGGCGGAGCCGGAGTCGCCAGATCCCTCGACGGCAAGCACAGCTTTACCTTTGCGCTTCCTGTTGCGGCGCCGGCCTTTCTTCGCCGGGGCGGCAGTATCCTCATCTGAGGAGTCGGTTTCCACGCCGGCATCTTCGCCGGGGTACTTCCTTCCCTCTTCAGCTCGGGCACATTTGTCAGCAAGAACATAGAGTTCTGCCACATCTTTCACCTTGTTCATTGCCAGTTCTTCGCGCATCTTGCGGTTACGCATGTTCTGATGGAACGCACTGATGATGGCGGCAGGGTGGACATCAGGGATATTGTACTGTACCCGGCTGAACCTCTGTATATACTTGCGCAGACTCTCGCCTCCCTTCTGGGGAATGACATGCAGGTCGCTTGCTTGGCCATGGGCTTGGTGACCTCCAGTAAAGGCGCCCACAAACTCATGGCACAAATCCGACCAGGAGGAAATAGAGTCTACCGGCAAGTGCATCAACCACGACATGGCGTTGGGTTTAAGAGCCAATGGAAAGTAATTCGCAAGCACCTTATCGTCGCGGGCTCCGGCGGCTTGCATCGCGATGGTGTAGATGCTCAGGAACTCAGACGGGTGAGTCTTGTCGTTGTACTGTTCGCCAACGCCAGGTTTGAAGGTGCGGTGAGTGGGCCACTGGAACTGCCGCAGCTCACGGGTAAAAGCCGGACAGCCTATCTCGTAAGGTAAGCCTCCAGGGCTCTGCGGGGCCGGGTGGTTCACAGCAGGCCCCGCTCGCCTGTCTGACTGGTGGCGCGCACCGCGCCGGCACTCGATAGTGGTTCGCGCGTCTTCATGGGCTCGTTCCCGAAGAACTTGGCGCTGGTCACAGTGGGTCCGCGGGTCAGACGATGCTATGGACATGGCGTTGCCCACGATGTCGCGACGAGCCAGCGTCCGCGGTACCGGATGGGAAAGAGGTGAATGCACCATGGTCACGGCGCCGCCGGCTTTTCCGCCACTGGTCCGTGGGACTCCATCGGAGTGTCGTCCCGGGGGCCCCACCGGACTTGGTTCGTCTTTATTGGCCACCGCAACAAGACTTCGGATAGTGGCTCTCCATTCGTCGAGTTTCCCCGTAGTGGGGGGAAAGTCGAGGAGCAACTGCGCGCGCGCCAGGGCCTCTGCTGGCGTCGGTGGCAGCGAAACCTGCACGGATCGCGACGCGCTTCGACTTCTGACCATGTCAAAAGGAGCTCTATCACGACCCCGCGGTCGCATGCCATTTTCACCAGCGCCTCGGCGAGTGGGTAGGTCTTCTACGTCCCGGGAGTGGCGCTCGGGGCTATTCCCGCGGCGGCGCCCGGGATCTTCGGCGTGATTACGCCGTTCGTCGCGCGCTGCCTGGGAGGAGCACGCTATTGACGCCGGCGTGTGAGTCTTGGAGGCTCTCGCGTCACCTTTGGGCGGGGCGGCGATGGCCTTGGAAGGCCCCGCTCCACCCGCGAAGGACTTGGCTCCGCCTTTGGATTTGGCGACATGTGGCCCGTTACCAGGCGCACAAACATCGCCACCTCCCAAACTCCGGCTGCTGGGATGGTGTTGGTGTTCGCGAGCAGCGCCCTGGGTCCTCTCTGCGACCGATCCGCTGCTCGCCCGCGTCGGGATGGGCTATCCGGCTTCCGAGTGGCCAACCGCCACCGTCGTCTTCTTCTTGGGCGCCATGATGATGAAGAAGCGCCGAACTAACTGCTAAAGCCGATTCTCACAACTGCGCCCCCTACCTGGCGCGCCAAAGATGTCGGTGGGAACGACACCTATGGGATCACAAGAATCCCTACTACGGTTAGCGGGGCGCGGGGTCGTGAGAAGAGCGAATCTAACAGGTAGCACATGGTTCGTTTATCCAGGTTCGGGCCGCAAGGATGCGTAAAACCCTACTCCTGCTTTGGTGGATTGTATATCTGTGTTCTTGAGCTAGCTATGGGGCGTGAGGAGCTCCAAAAAGCCGAATCCTTCTCCTGGTCACCTCGGGCTTCCTTCTATAGAAAAAGGGGTCGCCACAGTGGCACACAGGAGGTGGAAAGGGTACAGTGATGCGAGGTTATCTTTCGCATTACATGACAAGGCGCATTTAATGCGTCTTGCTTAGGTTTCCTTGCTTTATCGGGGACGGGGGAGAAACCTGTCTCGTCTGTCGCCGCTCCTTCTTGTGTCGACACGCGCCCTGGCCAGCGACACCTGCGATGCCACGTAGGCAGGCAGGCAGCTGAGGTGGCGCAGTGGTGGGTCTTCACGAAGATCTGCATGCCGCCACGCAGGTGCCTGCCCAGCTGGTTGGGTCGGCAGGTGCATGCATGCGGTGGTAGAGGTTTAGTCGGCGTGGGCCTGATGGTGGCCCTGCGGGTGTCCTCGGCAAGGGCCTTGCCGGGGCCCCGCAAGGGTCTTGCCGAGGCGCATGCTGTCATCCCCGGCAAGGCGCTTGCCGGGGGCCTTGTGGTCTTCCTCGGCTGGGATCCCGCCAAGGGTTGTCGTCTCCTTAGTGCGTATCTGATCTTGAATGTCTTCACAAAGATCTGCATGTCGCCACAGGGATGTCTCCCGAATCCTTGCCCTTTGGGGGCAGTGGACTCAAGGGTGATTTGCTCCGTAGGTGCGGGACGAGTCACCGCGGCAAGGGTCTTGCCGGGGCTGCTAGAACTGTCTCCCGGCAAGGATCTTGCCGGGGGAGTCCGCTTCATCCCCTTTGCTCTTCGTGGTCTTGGCCTTGGCGTCGTTCTAGTTCTCTTGAGCTTCGGTCTTACCCTGGCTCACCTCCCTTGCCTTGCTTGGTGTGGTGGTGCCCATGGATCAGACTGCCCGTGCACAGTTATAGGGTACAAAAAGTGTACCCCTCTTTTTGTACACCGACAGCTAGCTACTACTTTAGACTCTCAAAGGCTTCATCGGCAGCATCACTCCAACGAAATGGTCTATTTTCTTCATCATCTTATAGAGAGGGATTGCCTTTTCTCCCAAACGGCTGATAAACACCGGCTCAATGCTGCAATACGACCCGCCAGCCACTGAACATCGTTAATACATACTGGTTTAGCCAGAGATGTAATAGCTATGATCTTCTCTGGATTAGCTTCAATGCCCCTGTTAGACACCAGAAAGCCCAAAAGCTTACATGTCGGTACACCAAAGACACATTTGGCCGGATTAAGAATCATCTTATAAACCCGGAGGTTATCAAAAGTCTCCTTCAAGTCATCTATCAACGTTTCCTCCTTTCTGGACTTCACCAGAATATCATCCACATAAGCATGAACATTGCGCCCGATCTGATTGTGAAGACAATTCTGTACACAGCGCTGATAAGTCGGCTGGGCACTCTTGAGCTCAAAAGGCATTGATACATAGCAGAAGGCTCCAAAGGGAGTTATAAAAGTTGTCTTCTCCTGGTCCTTAACTGCCATTTTGATCTGATGATAACCAGAAGAAGCATCCAGAAAACACAAACGGTCACAACCCGCCGTAGCATCAATGATTTGATCAATACGAGGGAGAGCAAAGGGATCAGCTGAACATGCCTTGTTCAGATCTGTGTAGTCCACACACATATGCCAAGTGCCGTTCTTCTTAAGCACCATCACCGGATTAGCTAGCCACTCAGGGTGAAATACCTCCACAATAAACCCCGCTGCCAAGAGCCGGGCTACCTCCTCACCAATAGCCTTGCGCCTTTCTTCACTGCAGCGGAGGAGAAACTGCCTGACCAGTTTAAACTTAGGATCTATATTAAGAGTGTGCTCAATGAGTTCCCTCGGTACACCTGTCATGTCAGAAGGTTTCCATGCAAAGATATCCCGGTTCTCACAGATGAACTCGATGAGCGCGCTTTCCTATTTTGGATCCAGGTTAGCGCTGATGCTGAACTGCCTGGATGAATCGCCAGGAACAAAGTCAACCAGCTTAGTCTCTTCAACCGATTTAAACTTCAAAGCCGGATCATGCTCTGTAGTTGGTTTTTTCAGAGAAGTCATACCTGCCGGATCAACATTGTCTTTGTAAAACTTCAACTCCTCTGTTGCACAAACCGACTCAGCATAGGCCGCATCACCTTCTTCACATTCCAAATCTTCCGACTCCCATGCACTATGATAGTCCCCTGATGACCCGGCATCTTAAGCTGCAGATAAACATAACAGGGCCTTGCCATGAACTTAGCATAAGCCGACCATCCAAATAGGGCATGATATGGGATCTTGATTTTCACCACTTCAAAAGTCAATGTCTCTGATCTTGAATCATGATCATCTCCAAAAGCAACCTCTAGAGCTATCTTACCAACTGGGTATGCCAATTTACCAGGCACCACACCATGAAAGATGGTGTTCGATGGTTTAAGATTCTTATCTGTCAACCCCATACGGCGGAAGGTTTCATAATAAAGGATATTGATACTGCTCCCTCCGTCCATGAGTACCTTGGTGAACTTGTACCCCCCAACCTGAGGTGGCACCACTAAGGCCAGATGACCCAGATTATCAACCCGGGGTGGATGATCCTCTCGACTCCACAAAATGGGCTGTTCAGACCAGCGCAGATAACATGGCACCGCCGGTTCAACGGAATTTACTGCCCACTTATGCAGCTTCTGATCGTGCTTACATAGGCTAGTGGTGAAGACATGATACTGCCCATTGTTCAACTACTTTGGATTACTCTGATAACCCGATTGTTGCTGCTGCTGACCCCCCTGATGATTATAACCGCCCTGGTTACCCTGACTGCCTTGGTTGCCATGTCCGGTTTGATTGCCTTGAAATCTTGAACCTGAACTGCCTCCACCGTAACCCGGCCCATGAGAACCTCCTCCTGAACCGTCGGGCGGTCCCTGGTCGTATTGGAAAGAACTTGAATTTTTAAACTCCCGCATGATGAAACAATCCTTCCAAAGGTGCATAGCTGGCCTCTCTCGCGACCCGTGCTTTGGGCAAGGCTCATTTAACAGGCGTTCAAGATTGGGACCTGAACCTCTACCCCGCTGGGGCGGTTTACCCTTACGACGCTGACCATTATCCTGGGTGTTGGTGTTGGCCACAAAATCCAAGCTGTTATCTGCCTTGCGCTTACCGTTGTTTCCATGACCCACCGGGTTATGCTGCTGCCCCTTGGCACTGCCATTCTTCTTTCCCTTCCCCGTCTTTTCATCCTCAGACTCAGGGTCCTTGGTACTATCTGAATGGGCATACTTAACCCGAGCTTCCATAAGCGTGGACATGTCATTGCAGTGATGCTTGAGCCTTCCCAACTTCAGCTTCAAGGGTGTAAACCGACAGTTGCCTTCTAATGTTAAGACCGCCGTGTCAGCATTGATGCGGTCTGATGAATGCAGAATAGCTGATACCCGCTTCACCCAATGGGTTGTAGACTCCCCTTCCTCTTGAACACAGGCGGCTAAGTCCACAAATGACATGGGCTATTTGCACGTATCTTTGAAATTCTGGACAAACCGACTTTTTAACTCGGCCCATGACCCAATGGAGTTAACTGGTAAACTTTTTAACCAAGTGCGAGCTATTCCTTCCAACATCATGGTGAACTACTTAGTGCATGCCGCATCATCCACGTCCAGCATCTCCATCGCCATCTCATAGCTCTCAACCCATGACTCAGGGGGTAAATTGGCAGTGTAATTGGGCACCTTATGAGGACCCTTGAAGTCCTTGGGCAGCCGCACGTTATGTAGGGCCAAGGTAAGGCACGGGACCCCCAAAGAACTGAAAACCACGCCTGGTTCCACCGAAGTAGTTGGACGAACCGGAGTAAGCTGACGAGCCGCATATTGTGCTGCTAACTCGGCTTCTCGACGTGCCCGACCGTGATCCACCACATCCTGAGCATTAGCACCGCCACCCGCCGGGTTATGCCCTCGCGGTGGGTTATGGTTCCGCGCACTGCTTGATACAGCCGGTTCATCAATATGCCTGCTGTAGCTCCGACTTGGGCGGGGGGTGGAATGAATCCTCTCACGACTGTGCGCATAAGCCTGTTGTTGGGTCAAAGCCGTCTGAAGGAGCTCTCTAGCCCGTCGTGTTTCAACTGCTACTAGAGACTCGCCTTCGATTGGGAGAGCTGCCAATCGTGAAGCGGCGGCGACGATGTTATCCAACGGATTAGAGTAATGACCCGGAGGCGTTGAAACATGCTGAGGTAGGACATTGTTCTGATGAGGCAGATCCGTTGTGCGCGGCTGAACCAGCGCCCCCGTTCCAGGTGCCTCCGCCTGGTTTACCACTGGTTGGTTGCTGGTTCCTGCTCCTAGCGTGTTAAAAAGATTCCTTCCCTCGTAAACCGGAGGCAGGTGAGACTGGTACCTTCTCCTCATGACATCCTCTGATGCGCTTTCATTCAGGCATTCAGCATAAGCCTATAAGCCTGTGCCTCTAACTCGGCCCGCTCTGCGGCCATCCTGGTGTTTTTTGCTGCCAGATCTATCTTAGCTTGCGCTATCTGATCCTTCACCTTTACAATCTCTGTGTTATGCCGGTCCTGATCTGCTGGATTAACCTCAGCCGCTAGCAACATTGCCAAAGTGTCGAACAAATCGGACAAAGCCTGAGCCAGCGGTGGTGCAGAGCCCCCTGCCCCGGCTGGTGTTGCCGCTGCTGAACCGGAAATCACCGCTGCGGCGGCAGAAGAATGCTGCACCAATTGTGTACTGGTCATGAAGATCGCAACTCGGCTGAGCGGTTCAGGGAGGTCTGGAATACTGTCGAACAAATCACTAATTCGGCCATCATGCAGCTGATATAGCGACTCGGTCTCTCCGGTTGAAGACTCGTCATCAGAGTAGATGACAGTTTCGCCACCAGAACTGATCTATCCTCAGATTCCGCTCCGTGGATGACTCCCACAAAGGCACACTTCACGGTAGGCTGAACGCAGGCAGGTCTTGCACGCTGAGCCGTCTCGATGATGTCGGTGCAGATGTTCGGCTCAGGGCCCGGTTCATCGATCTTGCCAATGAAGACGTGTATTCCACCAAAGGGGACCCGGTACCCGTACTCGATTGAGCCGGCCTCGGGGCCCCAGCCCGCGTCATCGATGTAGAGCTTGCCACGACAACTCTTGGTCATCCGTCCCACAGCGTATCCCTTGAGTCCTTCAAAGCTGCCCTTCAAGAACTCAAAACCATCGTGCGATAGCCCCACGGTGGGTGCCAACTGTCGTGGTTTTGTCACGGCAGATGTCCTCGTGAAAGGACTTAGTCGTGGAGCCATCGCGACGGGTTAGCTTGAAGGGGTTAAAGCGGACAAGGGACACGAGGGATTATACTGGTTCGGCCCCTTACGATGAAGGTAAAAGCCTACGTCCAGTTATGATGGAATTGCTAGGGTTTCGATGACCAGGGAGCGAATCCGCTTTGCCTAGCTCTCGAGTTATTGTTTGTTGTCCCTAAACCACCGTCGGGTCATCCCTTTATATACACATGTTGACGCCTGGCGGTTTACAGAATTCCGAGGCCGGTTCATAAAACGTTCCCGGCTCGGTTTCTATCTTTCCTTGCCTTACAACATAAGTTACATATCATATGACGGTTTATGTCTATGGGCCCTAATCCACCTTTGGGCCCTGGGGCTTCATGTTAAATCTCCTCTGTAAAGTGCTATACTTCCTGTCTTCATGGGCTTCAATCATGACTAACTCATTGTGGGCATAACCCGGCCCCTCATGAGCCGGTTTATACCTAGTAGTAATATCTCCAACACCTACCAAAGTTTCACACATCTACTCACACACCTCCCGATGACACTATGCAGCGAGCACGCCTCCGTCAATTCACACACCTGCACGCACGCCACCCCGTCTACCTGCGCGGCGGACGTGTCCCGTCAACTCACGCCTGCTCGCATGCCACACGGATCGCGCGGTGGCACACATATTGTTTTTCTATTTGGATGATTAATGCTGCTTCTTTATTGCTTAACCGAAGCATGGTACGTATCCATTGTTGGTCTAATGCTCACGGTTCGAATAAATAATCCGTTTGGGATATTGGTTCCCAATTATTAATAATCTCCCGTCTGTAATTAGATAAAGATCACATCAAAACTGGTCTCAAATTTGACAAAAAAAAGTATAATGCCACTTTTTATTGGTGTCCATATGACAACACGATAAGTTTCATGAACTTCAAATAAGTTTTGGATGTACTAGAATTTAAAAATCAAGATTCTCAATGTTTGAAATTTGTTGCACATGGAGTAAACATGCATCCGGTGAGACACATGTGCTTTTGCAATCCATTTAGGTGCATTGTCATGTGTGCATGTAGCTCAAATTTGAATTTTGCACATTATACCCGTAGAAAATCAATCAATCAATGTACTAAAACGTCTTAATGATCTCTGTGATTTTTTTGAAATTAAAACGTCCCTCCTTTGGTAACATGTATGTTCACCGCGGGATAATTAATTTAACATGCATCGTAGTTGCGGTAGATTCGCGGTGTGTGTGGGTGTGTGCATCTGGGAGTGGCGGGTGGCTCGCAGTACACTACAAGTTGTGAGCCACCATGTGGGTTGGATGTTTTGTTAGGCAGGCCGGTGCCACATCGAAGTCGTGAAATCATTATTTAAAACATTACACAACCCTGTCATACATAAATGTTTTGGCCACATGCAGTCGATGGTTGTCCTACACGACACTCGATACTCGCATGTGACGCTTTCTGTGGGCCCATGAGGTTGCCGTCCACCACTTGGACGAACAACCGACATTGAGGTTAATTTGACTAGCAAGGTAGATTTTTTTGTTTGTGTTATGGTGGTATATAGTATGCATCGAAGAGGTGGGAGGGGATTATCATATATATTATACGTACGCATCCGTGAACAAGTACACCTCACTCAGTGTCAGGAATTTTTGGTTTCTGAGACACGTGCCATCAAAATTGTGAAATTGGTTATTCAAACATCACACAACACCTTTTTGGGCCACATGCATATCCTAGCTAGGACACTCACATGTGACGCTTCCATCTGTGGGCCCACGAGGCCATCTTCGATGCATGCATGCATCACTTTGACCTACATCGGGAGAGGTTAATTAATTTCACCATCGATGAGGATTCTTTTGGGTTACATATATTACGGCAGGAGCATATAGTATGCGGTGAAGAGGGGGGAAGGGGACCATCATATGTAGTACGCTTGATATGAACCTCGCTTTGTGTGGGTGCATGGTTTACGGTTTTTGATGCATATGGCACATCAAAGTTGTGCATTTTGGGTATTCAACATATATATGTTTGGCGCACATGCAAAGCGGTAGTGATTGTCCTCTCGAACCCACTTAAGTGGTTATCAGTGATATCGATGCTTTCCATTTGTGGGCCCGCTTGGTCCATCACTACTTTTTGCCTGACAACAAGAGAGGTTAATTTGACTTAGGAGGGGATTATTATTTTTGCTCTGGGATGACATGCATGATACAACTTGAGCACACACACATGCATGTGTACGCATGAATCCCTCCCATCGAGTCGAAGATGCTAGTACAACGACACATCATGAACCAATCTCGATCTATGTGGGGAGCTAGTGTATGATTTTTGATACACGCGCCACATCAATATTGTGTATTCAAACATGCATGCATGTATCACCTCCATACATATGCATGTAGTGGTTGCCTTTGAACGGTACACTCCCTCGCGTGGTTATCGACGACAAGCCTATATATTTGTGGGCCCGCGTGGGCATCCATGATCACTTGACCAACAACAAGATAGGTTACCATGGCAGATTCTTCATTTGGTTCATGTTATCATAGTAAAGGTCATGGTGAGATTCAGACCTAATTAAGTTTGAGTGCATATAATATGCACGCATGCATGCATGAATCCCCGTCGTTGGCTTGAAGTGTGGTGTAACATACATATGCATCATCAACCTAACCCTCACTCAGTCTGGGATTTCTAGTTCGAAATCACGGTGCCACATCAAAGTTTTTCCATTGTTACTCAAAAACACACCTCTCCATACATATGTTTGGGCCACACACATGCAGTGGTTGTCTTCAGGGGCTAGCTACTTGCGTGATTATTGGCGAGCTAGCCCATCTCCGGGGTCGCATGGATGGCCATCACTTTGACCAACAACATGAGAGAGGTTGTACGACCAAGGTGGATTATTCTTGGTCTATTTTACGATCCATCTCGGTGAGATATATGCCTCTCTGGCCGACCGACTGAATGTGTGTGTGTGTGGGGGGGGTTGCTACTTCACACTTTGCTAGGTGAACCTTAGTTGGGGGGCATGCATTCATAGCATAGGATTCCCTTCATGTCGACA